>NW_019384576.1:1556663-1558522 GCF_000671375.1 Centruroides sculpturatus | reverse complement strand
TTATTGTACATAACAAAAGAATATATATTTTTTTTAAATTAAAAATATATCTACAGTATAAATTATTTATTCTGTTTTTTTATATGAAATGTGGCGACTTATATAAATGAAAGTTATATAAGTAACTACATTTAAATATAAATTAAATAAATATAAGGATAAATTTTCGCATAAAATTAATTTAGACTTTACAAAATATGTCATTGAGAATAATATTAACTTGTTTTACCTTTATATATACGTTCAACTATTCTGGTGTCTAGCTACTTTTTATAATTGTCTAGGAAGTGATTTGCATAAGAAATTAATTATAATACAATTTTTGTCGTCTATTTTAAGTAAAAATCTACTAATTTTCCATAAATTTACATTCATTTACTGCTTTTTTATATTACTCATTAATTTATCATTAAGTATTCTGAGAAATTTTATAGTTTTTTTTAAAAATAATTCTACACTTTATTCAGTTTCTATATTTATTAAAAATTTGATGACATAATTTTTTTAACTAAAAAACTTAGAAATATTTACGGAAATAATTAGAAAAATAATGCAAAATTTGACATTGTTTCTACACCAAGAGAACTTATATAATATTAGGTTATTGCCAAAATCATGAAAGTAAGGCAATTACATATTTGTAAAGATAAATCGAAATATTTTATTATTTAAATTTTAGATGTGGTTAGCAATATATATAATATTTTTATATATACAGTAGAGCATTGTTTATCCGAAAGTCGGTTATCCGAAAGAATTCCAGTCGGCAAATTTAAATTTTCGCTAGTGATGTGGCGCTGCAATCTTTCGCAATATCTTGGGCTACTTCAATATTTTTTTGTTGATGTGTGTGTTTTAGCTGGCAGCACTAGCACTTTTGTGTGGTGTTTTTTCTGAGGACTGTGTGTCATGCTGAATGGAACGTTTTTGATACTAGATTAACTTCTAAAGTATAATTTTTTTGTTTTTATATTTTTCAATATATTTATTTTGTTTGTGAAAAATAAAGAAATAATTTTTAACGATACAATAGCCAGGATTATTATTTTAAAAAGTTTACATTAGGCTTAACATCGAGGAAAATTCAACGCGAAGCGACACGCAACGGAGACAAATTTCAACATGGGATAGGTTAATATAATTTTTCGTACGTAATCTGTTATCCGAAAAATAAGTTATCCGAACAACCCGTCCCCAATTGATTCGGATAAACGACGCCCTACTGTAGTATACATTAAATTAGCAATATACGTTATATTTTCTTCAATATTTTTAATAAATGTTAATAAGTCGAGAAATATATTTTAAAATATGTCAATAAGTGTGATCATAGTTAAATTAAAGTACCTCTATTCAACGCTGTCTAGAGCAGGAGTAGTAAATCGGGAGGTTTCCGCGGACACAATGCATCCAAGCAGATTAAAAACAACTGGAGACGCGCTATGGAACTTTTTGAACAACCCACGTATAGAATTTTTACTCGATCCCAGGAAGGGACAAGTGCCCCGTTTGCCTCCCTCTGTGGACGCCCATATCTCAGATTCTTTCGTTTTCCTACTTCTAAAAATATCCTTTTTTATAAAAATTTCGATGATTATTTAATCAAACTAATTTCAACATTTATATACAGTAGAACCTCGATTATCCGCCCTAATTGGGGACTGGGGTTGGTCGGATAATTGAAAAGTCGGATAACCGAAAAGTATGAAAAAATCCATTATTAGTGTAGTATATTATTATATCCCATGTAATTAGTATATTAGTATATTAGTATATCGCTATTAACCTATTTTGCGTTGAATTTTCATCGATGTTAAGCCTAACAAAAATTTTTTAAAATAATAATCGTCGCTATTGTA
>NW_019384576.1:1502759-1555145 GCF_000671375.1 Centruroides sculpturatus | reverse complement strand
CGTTTAAATACTGGCTCCCTTTCATGGTCGAATGAGTGTTGCCAGCTAAAACACGTAAAAATAATATTAAAGTAGCCAAGACATAGCCAAATATTGTAGCGCCACATCACTAGCGGACATTTGAAATTTGCCGACTAGGACGGTCGGTTAACCGAGGGGTCGGTTGATCGGGGGGCGGATAATCGAGGTTCTACTGTATATATATATTTTTTATAAATCTATTTTTATTTCATCCTTCGTGCTATTTTAATAATATACATATATTAATAGTACTAGTTTTAACATTATATTTTTAAAAATTTACGTAATAAATTATTCAAAATCTCATTTTCACGAGAATAACTTAATTCTTAATTTTATATATAATAAGTAAGTGCATGATCACTAATTCTTTGCGTTTTACATAGAGTCACACTGTTAACAATTCTTTGTGTATTGCATGAGAACAATAAGACGAAAATATTCATGCGTTGTGGAGGAGCCGTGTGAATAAGAAATATTTTTTATACTATTAAAGAGACCTATTATTAACAATTATAGACAAATTTTCGTAAGGGTTATTAAATTTTCACTGACATTTATTACTATTTTTAATATTAATAGAAAATTATTTTAATTTAAATGAATCAAAAACCAAACTTAAATACTACATTATGCAATTAACATAAAATATAATTCCACGACCAGATTTTTATGAAATAATTTTTTGTTCACATTAAACATTTCTGAATGAATTAAATTTCTAAAATCTTTATTTTAAATTATTATTTTTTAATTACAGTTATAAGCTATACATTTTAAAAATGATTTTTTAATCTTTTTAAAAACAGCTATTTTAATTAGTGTTTCTTAAAATAAGTTTTTCCTTAGTTAACTCCAGTTTACAATTAACTTAATTGTTAAGTATGCTGTAACATTCTGTAAACATGTTATTCAGAATGACGTAAATTCAAATTACTTTTTATCAAAGCCTTATAAAAACGTTTACTTCAGTTACTTAAACTTAATTTATAAACCTAAAGCACCATTTTATAATCACCAAATTTAGATATTTTTGTACAATTTATGTTTTTTAATCATTTATTTATTTACGTAAATTTATAAGATTTGTGATAAATATTCGAAGAATCTATTCAAAGAAAATACATTATTTTTTATGTCTATAATTTCTTTGTCTTATTAAACTAAAATAAAGTTATTTTTTCGATTTATTTCAGCTCTAAGTTCATAATTAGTCAAGGAAATCCTAGGATAAACAAAAGGAACAAACACATTTAATACATCTTAGACTACAATAATGAATTTAAATTCATCTCTATAATCGTTATTTAATTTAAGTCTTTTACGTTAGAAAATTGTTAGAAAAATGCTAAGATTATCAAAGCAATTATTCAAATTTTCAATTTTTTCTCACATAAAAATGGCGTCTTAAGTTTAGTAAAAATAGCTTTATAAAATTTATTATCTTTTAAAGCTGTTATCTTTCTAAATCATTCAATTATTGTAGTAAATTATTTTTTAAAGTTTCAAATTTAAAATAATTAATTATTGATTTTTTGTTTAAAATAAATGTGATATATTATTTTATATACAGTATAATATTGGAATTTACGTAATGTTTGACTGTACTGACTTCTAAACTTGAAATATATCTTTAATGAAAACGTAAAATTTATATTCTAGAATGATATCGGACTTCCTATTCAAGTTGATTTCTGTAGAAATTGTGATACTCTGATTGCTTTCAAGAATCATAAACGTTTCTGTTATGTATTTTGTAGTATTCCTTATTTAAAACCTTTTTTTTTTTAAACGTCCAAAATATCCAATAATATAAAATAATTATGTATCAGCTTTACTGTACTATTTCACTAAGTCCATCCCCCGATTTACTCTGTCTGCTAAGTACTTTACTGAGATCTTTTCTCTTTTTCCTCATCCTTTATCGCTGTTCCTCTCTTCCTTCCTTCAGTCTAGATCCTAAAAAAGTTATAGTTTTCCCCCTTAATAATAATAATAATAATAAACATAAATTAACATTATCATCAAGGTTTAAAATTCACTGCTAGATAAAAATAAGCGTTGCATCACATTCCAATATTAATCCCATATAATACGTATTTTAAAATGATGACTTTCGTACTAATTTTTAGTATTGTAGTTTTTTTGTTTGTAGTAAATCAAATTATAGCATTTTATTAACATTCAATTTTGTTGGAAAAAAGAGTGAGCCCGTTCTTAAAATGACTCATCACTAATTGTAATGAAACAATCACAAAAGTAATAGCATGTGATTTCAATTGATCGTCAGATAAATCGAATTTTCTACATATTTTTTTTTATTTTTCGATGATTGTATTTAAATTTGATCAAAGATATAATGTATTTTATTTTATATCATCACTCCATTAAGCCTTCGTAATAGCTTCTGCTCGTTTTCTCATTACTTTCTTATTATTTGCAAATATCAAACTTGTCATTTGTATATTTTATTAAATACAAATATTATATATGGTTTAATAAAATCTTAAATAATTCAGTTTTGTATAAAATATTAAAAATAAAATTATATTAAATAAATTCTTTGTAATTGTAAATATGAAAAACGTTTGAAATAAATGTCAATATTAATAAAAAACACCCCAATATGTATTCAGGAAGTAGAATAAAAGCAACTGGCCCACGTTCTGCTCTATATTCTGAGCTTTACTTTCGATAAATAAGATTTGTCTATCGCAAATATGCCACCTAAAATTTTAGACTTTTGGGCAGGTTATGTAACTAATCTTTCCGAAGCAAAAGATTCGCAAATTCAAATTATTAAAATGTGCAAAAATCGTGCAAAAATTTAACGTTTCACGATACGGGATACAGTCAGTTCTCAAAACAAATGATTTGCAAGAGCCAGGACCGTCGTCAAGTGTTTCAATTCGGCCTAGAAAAATGAACTCTCCAAGCCGCACACCGGAGGTGGTAGCAAAGTGCGACGACTGATCAGTGGTTCAAATCCAAAAACCCAATGAAGTATTGCCCAGAGTCAACAGTTGGATAGCCCAGTCAACAGTTCATGCCATCATTCACAAGAATTTGACACTGGAGAAACGCCATAATGGTCGAGTTCACAAGCTGTTGTCTCATCACATCCAAGAACGAAACTGCCGAAAACTGTACGAAAAGTATTTTTCGGTAAACAAGTGCCAGTTTGTAGTCACACTAGATGAAGCATGGATGTACATGAACAATTGTAACAAATCGCAGACAATTTACTACAGACCATCAGATGGGATACCATACAAAAATGATTCAAGGAATGTCGCGAAAGTTTTCCGTCAGGCTTTATGGTCATTGCGGTTTATTGTTATCGTGCTAAACTAAACATCAAAAAAGTTAAAAAAAAGCCTTAAAATTAATTCGACGTACTACCATACTAACGTTCTGGAACCTCTATACCGCGAAGAGATCCCTACTTTGTACGGAAATGACCAAACAAATGTATAGGTGCATCAAGACAAAGCTTCCAGTCATATCTCCAAATCGACCCGAGATTTCATCCATGTATTGGAACAGGAAACGGGAATCCATACCATCCCTTTCGATAACATTTCCGTGAAGTCACCCGACGCGACTCCAGTGTGCGTTTGGTCTATGAAACGAGCTCTGGGAAGATGTCATCCAAAAACAATGGTAAGATCATGGAAAGCCTGTAAGGAGGAATGGGACCGTTTGGACATGAGTGTTCTTCAAAAAAATCTTCTACAGTAGAAACATCCATGTAGGGCTATAGTTTCACAACGTGGCCATCAGATCGAGCATAATCAAAACTGGCGCTATGGCATTTAGGTTACTTTATAGGCCTCTTAATTTGGCATTATGAAACGCGATCAACCCACTGTAATTGGGTTGCATTTTAGAAAAATTGTAGACGTATAAATTCCCACTGTCGTCCGTTTGTCTCTGTCCTTCCTTAATCTCGAGAACTGAATTAGATAGATTAAAGCCAAGACCAGCTGGAAATTCTTAGAGTTACGAGGTCCCGATTTCCGAATTTCAGATGCAAACCGGAAATCACATTATTTCACTTCAAAAATTTTCTCCCTAAAGGAATTAGAAGACCAGCACGACTCTATTGTGAAAGGGAAAGTATGATGTACAGGACCCATTACTAATTTGAAGTGGAGAGCATATAATTTAAATTAAATAAANAATATGCCACCTAAAATTTTAGACTTTTGGGCAGGTTATGTAACTAATCTTTCCGAAGCAAAATATTCGCAAATTCAAATTATTAAAATGTGCAAAAATCGTGGTTTTAACGTTTCACGATATGAGATACAGTCAGTTCTCAAAACAAATGATTCGCAAGAGCCAAGACCGTCGTCAAGTGTTTCAATTCGGCCCAGAAAAGCGAACGCCCCAAGCCGCACACCAGAGGTGGTAGCAAAGTGCGACGACTGATTAGTGGTTCAAATCCAAAATCCCAACGAAGTATTGCCCAAAGTGTTGGAATAGCCCAGTCAACAGTTCATGCCATCATTCACAAGAATTTGAAACTGGAGAAACGCCATAAAGGTCGAGTTCACAAGCTGTTGTCTCATCACATCCAAGAACGAAACTGCCGAAAACTGTACGAAAAGTATTTTTCGGTAAACAAGTGGCAGTTTGTAGTCACGCTAGATGAAGCATGGATGTACATGAACAATTGTAACAAATCGCGGACAATTTACTACAGACCATCAGATGGGATACCATACCAAAAACGGTTCAAGGAATGTCGCGAAAGTTTTTCGTCAGGCTTTATGGTCATTGCGGTTTATTGTTATCGTGCTAAACTAAATATCAAAAAAGTCGAAAAAAAACCTTAAAATTAATTCGACGTACTACCAGACTAACGTTCTGGAACCTCTATACCGCGAAGAGATCCCTACTTTGTACGGAAATGACCAAACAAATGTATAGGTGCATCAAGACAAAGCTTCCAGTCATACCTCCAAATCGACCCGAGATATCATCCATGTATTGGAACAGGAAACGGGAATCCATACAATCTCTTTCGATAACATTCCCGTGAAGTCACCCGATGCGACTCCAGTGGACTACTGTGCGTTTGGTCTATGAAACGAACTCTGGGAAGATGTCCAAAAACAATGGTAGGATCATGGAAAGCCTGTAAAGAGGAATGGGACCTTTGGACATAAATGTTCATGTAGGGCTATAGTTTCACAACGTGGCCATCAGATCGAGCATAATCAAAACTGGCGCTATGGCATTTAGGTTACTTTACAGGCCTCTTAATTCTCACCCAGCAGCAAAATCTCCACATTTACTCCCTCCAGCAACCTCATAGAAATAACCAGGATTCTGGGACTTTAAGTCCCACAAGCCACGCCCCCACCCATACCTCTCTTTAAAAATAAGTTATATTTATGTGTGTCCAGCGTGATTGTAGTGCCATCTATTAAAAAAAACTAACCTAGTGGTTCCTAAGGTAGGCAATAATTATTAAGTAATTTTAGATAGGTCATATTGGTTGGTTTTTATCCAGGCACCAGTACTTAGAAACATTTTTGCATTTAATAACCAAAGTTTTCCTGCTTACTTGCACTCACCTCTGTACCACGAAACACTGTACAGTGTACACACCTCTCTGGTGATTAGTTGTGTCTGGTTTCTAGCCCAATTCCTAATAGGTATCTTTTGATTTTTTTTAGCAGCAGACGGCATATATTTACTCCTTTTGCTGTTTAAGGCATTAATTCTCTTCGAATTCGCTTCAAAGAACCTTCTATTTGGAAACAATCAAAAAAAAAAAAGAAAAGAAAAGAAAAAAAAAAAGTGTATTTTGCGCCCTCTTCTGGTTGGTGTTCTTCTATCCTAAATACATTAGCATAAGACTAGTAAATTGTTTCTGCAGAGGTGTATTATTTCTCTGCTATTCTCATTGAACTGTTTCTCTCCTATCCCAATCTTCCCCCAACAATGTTGGCAGGTTTCTCTTAACACCTTTACAGCACCCTTGCTCTGCAGGCAACACTCCCTTAAATAGTACTATTTGTTACGCTCCTTCTTCACATTACACATTATAATACATTTTACATTTCTCATTGTTAGTTCTTAGGCCTCTTAGTGCTCTCAGAGCGGGAAGAGGCCTTCAAAAGAAAAAAAAGAAAGAAAAGAGGCAGGCATTATGAAAAGCGATCAACCCACTGTAATTGGGTTGCATTTTAGAAAGATTGTAGACCTATAAATTCCCACTGTCGTCGGTTTGTCTCTGTCCTTCCTTAATCTCGAGAACTAAATTAGATAGATTAAAGCCAAGACCAGCTGGAAATTCTTAGAGTTACGAGGTCCCGATTTCCGAATTTCCGATGCAAATCGGAAATCACATTATTTCACTTCAAAAATCCCCCCTAAAGGAATTAGAAAACCAGCACGACTCTATTGTGAAAGGAAAAGTATTATGTACAGGGGCCCAATACTAATTTGAAGTGGAGAGCATATAATTTAAATTAAATAAATCAAAAGTAGAATTAAAAATTGCAGCCCGGCATTGTAACCATGTTACAATAAATATTTACTTGTTAGCACTTACAGTTTTAATTTTTTAAATAAAACTCATTGCTACCGTCAAAATTAATCTTTTTGCCATTTTTATAATAATTAATAGTATAAANGAATAGATTTATATGTTTTACTTATCTGCCAGCAAAATTTCTCACATATTTAGACAGAAAGATTGACATAATTTTGGAAATGTAGTGTACGAAACAGGTTACTTACTATATATATTACCAAATTTCATATATTGGATTGGCCCATAAGTTCTGGCGGTTTGTACCATAGAGCGTTACCTTCACTCGATGGTACTGTGGGAGCATTCCATTATCTCTGCCAATTCCCTCGTCGTTTGATATGGGTCTTCGTGAATAAGCTGATTCAGTCGCTCCTCATCGAACTGAACGGAGCGTTTGGTGCGATGCATGTCTTTGAGGTCGAAATTGCCGTCTTTGAATCGCTTAAACCAATTTTGAGCCATCCTAAGAGGCATCGCTTCTTCGTCATACACTTCACAAATCTCTCGAGCAGCTACTGTGGCTTTGATTAAACGCAAAAAGCAGAAGGTGTCGAAAATGCTCTTTTCTGTCGACTAGACATTCCATTTTATTGAGCCGAAAAGAACAAAAAGTATATCAGCATAACAAAAAAACTAAACACTATTTTGTAGAGCACATAATTCTCTATCGAATAACATAAAACGCATTGCCAAGGCATTTTATTTTTCACGGAAAAATTTCACTTAAAAATAAACACTAGGACTTATGGGCCAACCCAATACATATAGCACATATGTAAAAAGATACCTTCATAATTTGAAAGTATGATTATATATATAAAATTATAATCTATTCATCAAATTATTTTCTCGTAAAAATAAATAAAAATAGAAAAATCGTCATCATAAAATTCATCTTACCCAGAGCATTAAAGACAATTATATGGAATTATCTTATTAATATATTGAGTCGCGCCATTTACTAACTTTTTTTTAAAATTGATTTCACTTTTTATAGGTTAATATATAATATTTAAGAAGTATTATTTTGTATGATTTAATGTCAATTTATTAAATTTTATATCCATTATTATAATGGTTTTCTTTACTGTATAAATCTTTTTATGACATGTTGAAATTATAGATATTAATTCTTTTATGATGACAGTTTATTGTTTAGAAGCGTTGATGTTATTTTTGAAACTTTCCACGAAATTTCTTCGATATTTCTTCAAAAAATAACTATTCTGAAAGCTTATTCTTAAAAAGAAGATCGTATATAATTTTTCACTAAGATTGAATTAAGATTAACAAATTATTGTAATATTTTATATAATTTTAAATTTTATATAGTTTAATGTCAAAATTTAAAGTATTTTCATTGCAAAATATATTATAATTTTAAGTTAATATTCTTATGGCAAAGCTATGATAAGTCGACCAAGATGGCTGCACATAAAACGTTAAAAAGACATATTATTATTTATTATAATTTAGTATAGGAGGAAGGATTTCTGGTATGTTATAGGTTAGCCCCACAACATGTCTCGATTTGATAAAAATTTGNACGGGGGGGAGTCGCTTTTAGCTTCGCTTCTTTAGGAAAAATTTGTCATGTGATTAACTGTTGTGGGAGATAGATGTCATTGGAGCAGGTATGGAGGTTAAAAGTTGTTCCCGGGACCAAAACAAAATGACAAATTCGGACTTTAATTGTAAAGTTTGTCTTGCATTATGAGAATGCCATTGTTTTTAGATGTGTAAATGTTTACATTAAAGAGGAGAGTTATAAGTTTCTATCGATGTTGATAAGATACTCGATTCCGTTTTTCTGACGATGGATTTTTCACAGTAAGGTGATAAATTTGTTTAAAATATGTCAAAAAGTTAGGAGGAAAGTGGAAAATTGGTTTGCACACGGATCGAATCTCACATTCATAATGTACCTTAATATAAGCACCGTAAGCTTTCATGGACAAGCTAAACAACTAAAACTGACGTAAAGGACAAAGAAGCAGATATAATAATAAATTTGATTTATTTTCCATTATGTGAAAGTGTGAAATGTGTGTGTATTTCCTTATATAAATGTTCTGAAGGCTGCAAACAAAATGAAAAAAATTTTAATGATGCTGTGTTTAATGGTTCGTGAAAATTTACATTAGATTTAAATCATTTCAAATCTATTTTAAAAATTCGAAATGCTGACTAAATCGTATGTTTGTCATTTATTTATGTTTTTATTTTTATTTTATAAAGTCTTGGAAGTAGGTCAACTGTGAAATTATTTCCACAACATTTATAATTAATTAATAATTGCTTCCGGCAGAATATATATTACAGAATGTAATTTACACTACAGATTGATATTTAATCATATTCTCTCAAACTGGAAAAATACAAACAATTTTTCAATTTTTCAAATTGTTATTACCTTCCTGGATTAAGAAGACATTAGTAAAAATAATAAACGTCCTAAAATTGTAAATTTTTTAAAATTCTGAAATCTAAAATACTCAATTGAACACCTTAAATTAATTCCAAAACAGCGTTTAAAAGACAAAAATTAAAAATATACAGTGTGTTCATTTTAACATCTATTCAGGCGCAAGAGGAATCGTCCCAGCATTGCATTGCACGAATATGCATTAGTACCAATGCGATTTTTACACTAAAACAAACGAGTTCATTCATAAAAGGAACATGTATGAATCACGTGGTAGTTTCTAGACAATACGTAAATTCTCTAAACCTAAAGAAATTAAAAGTGAAATCTTGATGAATCTTGTGTCAACACATAATTATAAAAGTTCCAACATCGTGCAGTCTGCCAATTGGTAAACACTGAGACAATGCCTTATACATTCGAACACTACTATGAAACGATTATACTTTATGGGAAAGCTTCATCAAGAACTATGCGTGCGACAATTCTGAATGTAATACTTCGCTTAATACAAATCTGCAACACAATCAGAGATCATGGTTCCTCGTCTACACAATGTCGAAGCAGCGAAACAAAATGGATTGCAGCAGGTACAAATACATCCAATTTTACGTTGCCATTTAACTCCTATCTGTAATTATCAGAACACGCGACAGAGAATTGACTGGTATAATATGATGTTAAATTTATGCCAGGAAAACTATAACTGCTTGAGCACATTTTATGGACTGGCGAGGAACTATTTTCCCAAAAGAAAGTGTATAACTGCCGTAATGTGCAGTACTGTGCACATTGTGCCTAGTACTGCACATTACGGCACGCGCCAATGGGTACGTTTTACACTAAACATATGGTGTGGTATCTGGAGTGAGCAAGTTTTTGATTTTCATTGAAGGTACTCAGATCCAGATCATTAGTGATATCTGTCTTAATATGCTACACACGATGATCGACGAATGGCTCAATATTTTGCTGTTGGAGCAATTGTGGCACGTTTGGTATCAGCGGAATGGTGCACTAACATATTCCTGGACAGACGGACACACAATGCATCGACATGTCGACAGTCGCTATATAAAATGACTTGGTCCTGTTCCATGGCTACCATGTTTTCCTAACTTGACCTTGATGAATTTTTTCCTGTGAATCATCTAAAAGCATTAATTTGTGAAGCGTAACCAGCAGCGCTGCGTGATTTTGTTGAACTACAGAGGCGAATGCAAGAGACTCCAAGTATTCTACATGTCACCCAAAGAGTCACTCTCAGCCGCCTCCACCTTTGTATTGCCGCTGAAGGAGGTCGTGTGAACATACACAATAGTAAAATGATTTTAACTGTTTTTTATTAATTTATACATTGTTGTGTTTCTCCTTTTCCGACAGAGACTCTTTGTACCTTATGGAAAATCTTCAAATGTTTTTCTCGTTAACTTCGGAAGAGATGAGATAGATCGGCGAATACAAGGTTTTCTTTTTTGAATGAATTAATTTATTTTACTGTAAGCATTGCAATGAACTAATTACATGTTATGCATATAATCGTGTATTAATGTATTATAATATATATAATAGTGTATTAATGTATATTAATAATGCATGTAATTACATTACATGTTATGCATATAATCGTGCAATATTAGACTATTCTTTTGCGCCTAGATAAATGTTACAATTCTGATCATCCTATGAAAGAGTATCCAGTGAAACTATATAATTTTATGGAATTTCAAGGCTACGCTTTTACAAGATGATAAAGATTATATATACTATAGACCATCTTGGTCGTTACTAAAACTGATTTCTTGTCACTCAGTTGTCCAACTCATCTTTGTCTTTTCCCATTCAACTCTGGCTATCTTATGGTGGTCTTTCAGGCTGGCTTTGAGCTTCTGATTTGGAAATTTTAGGTGACATGATATGTGAGGTACTATTCCTGAAATCCATTTCAAAGCATAAATGTTTAATTTCTCCCGAATTTGGTTTGCAGTAATGTTTCTGTTACTAGCAGCTCCACAGATCGCTCTTTTGTCACTGCTGGAAAGTGAAGTTGCCCTTCCACTTCGTTTCTTACTGCCATAGTTGTCAGAATTGATGATGTATTTTTTAATAACATCTCTACACCGTCGAATTATATCATAAATTTCACTTATTGATTTGCTACAAGTGTAAACTAACAATTTAACCTTTTTCAAAGTCACTTAGAATTTTTCCAAGAGACATAGTTTAAAATGTGTTCAAAGTTTAACCTGCAACTAACAGTTTGTTGTTTAGTAAAGAAAAATGCAGTAGCCACTTACCTACAGCATTACGATGGCAAGAATATGCAAATTTGTGACACAATCTATTTTGTATATACTATATGTGGTGTATAATTCTGCTCCATCTTGAAATGGTCGTATTTGTGTAATTAATGTTTGAATTAATCGATTAGTATGAAATTTGGTATAAATCATTAGAAGACAACGTTAAATAATCATATAAAATATTGTGCATTTACTGTAAATAATTCAAAATATTTTTCAAAAATTACACTGGAGTATAATTCTGCACCGCGGTTTGTATATATTTATATTTAAATACAATATTGAATATTAAATACAAAAACAAAATGTTAGAAGTCTTCTGAACGCCCATTCACAATCACCAGAATACAATCAATTCTAGAGGAGTCGACCTTTCTTTATAGGCTACTTCTCGTTCTATATTTATGCAAATTCTTTAAATTTTGTTTTATATTACTCTCCAATATTGTATTTTTAAAGAAATATATTTAAGTCCCGGATTTTCAATCTTTATTTAACAAAGAAATTTATACAAATATTCGAAGTCGCAAGAAATTTAAACAATTTGCATAAATACAGGTGGAAAAGAAGTCTATAAGAAAATGTTGACTCCACTACTGTTGATTATATTCCGGTGATTGTGAATGGACGTTCACAAGACTTCAAAAGTATTGCTTTTGTATTTTTAAAAACCTATTGAAGTATTGATATATTCCAATATATATGTTAGAACATGTTGCTTCAAAGATATAAGTTATCTTATTTATTCATGTTCTATGTGACTACTTTGAAAATTTCTTTATAAGATTTCTGTTTATCAACGTGAAGTTCACTGACATTGACTTTTACAAACTTAAATGATATCATAAAAATACAGACATAAGTAAACAATCTCCGTTTACTTATTCGCAAAGCTGTGAATGGCTCATGTATTTAAGGACTCGTAAAACACGAATTTCATAAAAAACGGAACGTATCTACCGTGTTATAGGGGGTCGACTGTATATATAATTGTTATATTTAAATTAACAAATTATATAATAGTGTATGGTACAGAGGATAAAATGTGTAAAAATTCAATGCTCTTAAAATGTGTTTTTAATTATGATTAAGCATTTAGCTTTTGTTAAGCTAAATTCTAATTCTAATTTCCTCATGCAATTTTTTGTAGTAAATCTTCCATTTCTGCGTTAGACAGATTCATGGCTCTTTATATTTTATGTAGCAAGTTGTTTCGTTTTAATATTTATTTACGATTTTATACAATGATAACTATATGCTACCATTGTATAGAATCGTATATAAATATTAGAACGAAACGATTTGCTACAAAATAGAACATCTATACTATAGATGATCCGTTTATAAAAGCCATTTTGTAGTCCCTAGTGTGCTTTTTACTGTATTATGTCATACAATACAAGATGTTTTTAAATATTTTATATCAAGAAAACTAAAAATAAAATATTTTAAAAACAAAAAATAAATCTTAGAAGGTTTAATTTGATTTTAAATTAAATTTTTAATAGTTTTTATTTTTAATTAACTTATAAATTACATTCAAATTATATGTCGTAGATAATTAACTTGTAATATGTTATTTTAAAATTCTTAAAATTTTCTTTAAAACTAAATAACATTTTGAAAATATAATTATTGTTATTATTATTTTTTTTTAATTTTAAAAGATATATTTGAAATGTTATTCGAAATTTAATTACTTTACAAAGTAAAAATAAAATTAATTTTCTTCGGGCTAATCTCATAAAAATGTTTAAATTATATTATTCCTAACAATTCCTATACGAAATGTTTTTAAGTTTTCCACAATATGCACATTTAATTAAAATTCAACTTTATGACTTTATTGCTAAGCAATAACTATCAGTTGTTATTGCTTAGCAACTATTTTAATACCATCTAACAAAATTATAAAAACATTTTTTGCGACATTAATACGCCATATCAATATGTGCAATATTCCCCTATGAACACGATGATATTTGACGTGTTTAATTACAAATATTGAGACCAATATATAAGAAATATTAATAATCTACTATTCTGATATTAGATATTTGTGAAAATCAATAAATGTCATCAAGATTAAAGCGTGTTAAAATTGGACCGGAACTAGTCACAAATATGATCCTCACCTTATTCTACAGTCATAAAAGTATACTGTACGTATAAAATTAATAACACAGATATATACAGATTTTTCTCCACGCCTTTTATATAAAAAGCTGAATTTTGCGGCTCTTCCATGTCTGAAATCGAAACTGAATGAACTTAAAGATCCCTCTAAATAGTCGCATGTATTCGTGTAGAATATGTCAATAATAAATAACTTCTTTTAAACTACTGTTTTTCTCTGATACTGATATGTTTATTAAAGTCGGCATTCCAATTTTACATATTATTATTTTTTTTAACCAAAATACAGGGAGAAATTGTACCGATTTCCAAAGGCGCGGAATGGCTTAAATACATTAAATTTTATACTTTGTGCTGAAATGGAGATACGTCTTAAAAGCCGTAGAATACGCTAATTATTATATATATAGAATACGCTAATTACTACTACGTAATAGAATACGTAAAATACGCTAATTATTAGCGTATTCTACGGCTATATTTAATAGCTTAAATATGATTTTTTTAGACTTCTAAGTATACTGTATAAGATTGTCGTTGTATGTTTATAAATTAAATAATAAAGCTTAAAATTTAATGCTTAAATTTGATATTAGATCCGTAAATTCAAAAATATATACATATATTTAAAATTTAAAACCTTAATTACATAGATAAAGGATTTATTAAATATTAATTTCCTTATTTTTAATTTAAAATAAAACTATTTCAAAAAGTCTCTATAAATGTTTGAATATGTATAGAATAATGTTTAGAAGTTAATGTTCTCAAAATAGGGGAGATCGGGGCAACTTCGGCATGCGGGGCAAGTTTGTCAAGCGCTTTTTTTAAAAAACAAATTAAAAGGAGACTTTGGTTATAGGTTAGGCAGTTGAGTTTTATTGGTGGCTTGTTGAGTGTAGTGTTTTTATTGTTCTCCAACAAGCGTAGTTGAATTATCAAGCAAATTTTCATTTTCGTTGAATTCCATATAATATTTTTTTTCCATTTATATTGAATTGGCAGGTTTTGTTATAATTCCATGATAACGAAAGTTACTTTTCCTGTTAGAAGGATGTAACTTCAACTTATTCACGTGGCCAGATCGTGGCTTGGCATTCTGTTCTCAGGGTTGTACTTAATGTTTCGAAATCATGACTAGCGGGGTAAGATCGGCAACATAAAGCCACATTAGAAGCAAAGGATAAAAATCAAACAGATGATAAATGAAAACATGTTTGCATTTGTTATTCATGTATATATGTCTTTGAACTTGCATTTCGTTGTAATAATATTAAATGGGTGTTGGATTTGTATTTCTTTGTTTTAATAGTGAATTCCAACTTATACATTGTTAATAACATAATTTTATATACGTGCCTATCTTGCCCCATTACTGTTGCCCTTATACCAGGGGCAACTTTAATAAAAATAATTAAAATAATTACAACTTTACAAAAAGAGAGAAGTTGCCGATCTTGCCCCTATACCCGGGGCAACTTCGTCAATTTCTCTCTTCTTGTAAAGTTGTAATTATTTTTATTTCCAAACTGATTTTAACCAGTTCTATAGTAAGGTAACATTCCAATAGACAATATGCAAAGCTTTTTTTTCAGTTTATAGCAGTATTTATTACACAAAATTTAAGTAAAGCTTAACATGCCGATCTTGCCCCGATCTCCCCTATAATCGAACGCATCCGGACGTTTTTTATTACACGATTTTAATTTAGCCCAGTGTGGGAACAAATTCAATTTTCTTTTTACACCATTTGTTTTTATTTAACACGTTTCAACAAACTTGCTTTTTTTAAAAATTTCTATTCGATTTTGATTCAAAGAAAAACTATTCATACTTACTTTCGAAGAAACTTGGTCTTTTTTTAAAAAAATATTCTTAGAATTTGCATTTAAAGCCGCTACACACTCTCAATTAAATTTTAAGGTTGGACTTTTTTTAATGATATATTTGAATGCGTTTAGTATTCAGTGACATCGTTCAATTCGGTAGTATTATCAATATGCATAAAATTTAACGAACGGCATGAATTCCTTGACGTCAATATATGCAGGCATCGGTAACAAGTAGGTTATATCGTATGCATATAAGTATAGTTGAACTGGTAAGTTTGACGTCATTGACGATGCTGTTCCGTTAAAATGATAGTAACCCCATTATTCTAACATTCAATAAGAAGAAAGCTTTCAAGATAACATATTCCAATTACAAGAGAGGTTTCTAAATTCTGTTAATGATAAATTAGAGAAAACGCGCTAGATAAGTAAGTCGCTAATTTAAGAATCTGAAAATAGAAATATTAATGATAAAGCTAACTTAATTATACATTTAGCTATAAAGAAATATAATTTTTCTATGGTCAAGTCAGGAATTTAGCTATTTTTTTCATTTTCTCTACCTACAGCAAACAAACTTTGACACTCTAGAAAGACGCCTGAGATAAATTAAAAAAGAATCCTTACAAAATTCTGTGTGTGTTTGTGTTTGTTATGTTGGCGTCTATTTTTCATTACATATCAGGACTGGATGAATCAAAATTTTTAAAACTTGAAGATTTACTTTTATACGTGGGACATTGATGCTGTTAAATTTTTGTAGGTAAAGGTTAACTAGGTGGTGAGATAGAGGGAGAGGTCATGGATAGAGGTCATTTGTCATATCTCGAGTGGGGTCAGATTTAATGAAAGTTTCAATCGTTATTAGCACCAACTTAAAAATAAAAAGGAAAACTTATCATGGAAAAACTAAACATAACATTAGAATTTAGTTCAAATTAATATTAAATACAAAATCGGTCCTCGGAAGTCAGCCTATTTCCATTAGCCATTCATTCACTCCATCGCCTAAGCTGAGGATATGGTTATCCTAGCACTCATTAAGATATCCTTACAAAGGAAAACAGATGTCATAAATAAATGTTGTCACAAGTAGGGTCTAACAATTAATTCTCAAAAATCCTTCATAACTATATTTCACAATGGCTCTAAATTACCCAAAAGACAGGATAAAGTTCATATTAATGATAACGAACTCCAAGTTAAATCAAAAATTAAATATCTAGGTGTTTAGTTAACGTCATATTTCAATTTCATTAATCATTTCGAACATTATCAATAATAACATTATAATATGCAGGTCCAATTTTGTCCATTCAATGCATAGATAAACTGAAATTCATTCAAAACAAATTCTTTAGATCCCTTTATAAACTCAATTATAACGTACTAGGAAATGCTACTAGATTGGAATTTAACCGGAAAACGTGTTTCCTGTTACATTACTAAGGATTACTAAATTTCTCATCAGTCATCAACAATCAACAACTCGCTGCTTACTAACACTTTTAATCCTTTGTGAAAAGATCTAACGAAAATGAAAAAGTTAACAAAAACTTTCTAAAATTCTAAATCAGTAGGTTTGTCCTATGTAGGTATGGTCTTCATGCGAATTGACACATTGAGGAAAATATCGCTTGAAACCTTTACCAAAAACATGATTAATAACTCAGTTGCTTCTGACTTTCAATGAAATTATTTATCTATCTGGCATATCATGATATTTTATTAGAATTCCCTAGTAAAAACAATTTATCTCTTGCCCATATCCCATACAGATTTAAAAAGTTTCTTGCTTCAATTAGGCTAATAAATCGAACTACCATGAAGAACAGATTCTTCTTATATCTGGCAAAATTGTGAACTGTGTTTAGAAATGTCTCAACCTTTTGTATCCTTTCTATCTGCAATAATCTGTGAAGTAGTTGACATCTTAATAATTTGTCAACTTAACTACGGAACTTCAACTTTGCCATTTCGAGAATTATAATTACTTCAACCCTGTCCTGGTTTATTACAATTTTCTTTTTATTGTTTGGCCATTTTTTTATACAATTGCTTTAATTCCTTTCTTATTGCATCCTGTATATTCATTCCTTTTTACAATAAAGTTTATTATTTGTATAATAATCGGTTTATCGTATTATTTTTACTGGTTTTTGAAGTGTGGAACCAATGAAATCAACTATCCATTTTTCCATAAGGACAGTATATTTTTTTACGTTGATCCTTCGGGAACATATCTACAGTGTAGAAACAGAATTAGGTGTATAGTTTTTAAAGATATTTTTAAAAGTTTTTTCAAATATATTCAAAATGATCTTTTCTAACTTAATTATGTCATAAATTATTATATTCTATATAAAATACTTTACAAAGCTCACATTAATAAAGTTATTGAATATTTAAAAACTTAAAGAATATATAGGTAAATCTATAGTAAAACCTGTCCAAAACAGATCATCTAAAAACGGGAACAGTACCTAAAGGAAAAATTAATCTGAGAATGAAACGATTTGCTACATAAAATACTAAACAAAGACCTTCACGTATTTTAAACACATTACAATACAGCAAATTTTGGAAGTTGACTTCTGTCAGACTTGTCAAGATGTAGTTGATAACTTGTCTCAATATTACATCTTCAATATTTTGGCACTCATTCCTAATGTTATCTATCATCTAAGACGCCAATCACGTAGGAGTTTGTTACGGTACACTTTTTCCTTCCTAAGATAGTTCCACAAAAAGAAATCCGGGCTGGCAAAATCGGACGACCGTGAAGGCACAAATTCTTAGAGATGATACGGTTTTCAAAAGAGCTCTGTAAAGTGGCCATTGATTCTGTGATGCCTGACAAGACGTGCCATCTTGCTGGAGTATCTGTCAATTAAATATCATCAAATTGTTCTACAAAATCTGCGAAAATCCGCCCTTATGCAGCGATGTTTCACGTTTCTGTAAAGAAAAAGAGATCAAGGCGTGCCAGTTCCGGCATCGATGTGTTCAACGTAAGTAGAGGTACACTTCCTGAAGGCTCATCGATTTCCATACACCCATTTAGGATTTATAATAAGAAATTTGTGTTTGTATGTATATGAATCATCCTGTATATATAAAATAAGACATTTTTAAGTTAATAATAAAGCATGTTTAAGATTATAATATATATTCTCTGACTTATATATCTCATAACATCTTCAATATTCAGTATATAGAGTGACTATCAGCTGTGTGTGCTGCACACAAAACAAAAAACATAAACTGAATTTATTGAAACGTCGTAATTCGTGTATTGAACTGGAAAAATTCATCTTCAATAATTTTCATAAAAATTAACAGCAATTAAATAATTAAAGTTGTTATTTGACTCATAAAAACTTGTAAACAACGACACCATGCACTTTATTAAAAGCATAACATCAAACCTCATTTATTGATTTTTCAGTAATTTTCTCTTCACTCTTAAATAATTAATTACTGTAAAGATTTTTTAAAATAATTTTTAAAAAATTTTTAAACGTAAACATGAAATATTTTCGTATTATTTTCAGGAAAACTTTTATAAAAATTCTAAAAGTACTTTTTCAAAGTAATAGTTTTAGAATAGAACGTTATTACTTTTTTATGTATCAATTCTTCTTTTCTACTTCATTAAATATCTTATTAAATTGAAAATGTTGAAAATATTCAAAATATTTTCACAAAATCGTGACGTACATATAATAACGATAATTGTATTTTTATATCACCAGTAACTCAGTAAGTAAATTTTAAACTTGGGAATAATAATATTAAATTTACATTTATTTAAAGTTTTTCGAAGTTTAAAAATTATTATTCAAAAAACTACAAGTGTTTTCTTTTCCTCAATAAAATTTCTTTCAATCAATTACTGAATTTTTTTCAAATGGTAAAGGTCATTTTAACTACTCTTGCATGAAGGACAAAATAATATCATAACATTAAATTCTACTGTTTCTTCTAAAAAAAAAACTGTATTTTTAGAGAAAAAATTTAAATTATTATAATTTTTAATTTGATTAACTTTGCAATAATTATAACTTATAAAATAATTTCTAATTGCTATAAAAATGGTAAAATGTCATAATTTATGCTTTATTTTATAAAATTTTATAATTAATTAAAAAATAAATGATCTATCTAATTAATATATTTTTTGTTTTTTCATAGAAATTAATTAATTTTAAAAAAATGTATAAAATTCACGAAATTTTAATTAATTTATATACGTATAAAATTACAGGTTTTATTTTTATATATTTAGTAAGCATTATAAGTAATGAATTGAATTGAATTAGTTTTTAATAAGTCAATAATTAATTCATTTATTAATTTGCTGATATGCTCAGTGATTAAGTGAAGAAGGAATCAGACAACGTTCATTTCCTAGTAGAGGTAACAAATGATAGAAAGTGTCATTGATAAGTCATTAATTAAGCTTATTTCTTTAACTTAAATTGATGATGATGATAGATGTTTACTGGATTTTCCCAAAGTCGCAATATAATTTATGATGTACAGAAAGGTAAATGAACTAAAAACATAAGTCTTATTAAGTAAATAAACAAAGTAAACAGTTGTAACACTTCTTCTAAGATTTATTAACGTACTTTTAGTAAATAAAGTGAATTTTTCTATAAAAATAACATTTTTATTTGTATTAAAGTTAAACTATTTGATTAATATGTGATAGAAGAGTCTAGTAAATCAGGACTGGATGAATCAAAATTTTTAAAACTTGAAGATTTACTTTTATACGTGGGACATTGATGCTGTTAAATTTTTGTAGGTAAAGGTTAACTAGGTGGTGAGATAGAGGGAGAGGTCATGGATAGAGGTNGTTTAAATTGTAATTTAAAATTTAAATAATAAATTTCATATTAAGCATTTAAAATAAACGACTTATGATTTAAACGTTAAATATTTTTTAAATAATAATTTTATTTAAAAATTTAGTTTATTAAATTTAATTATAATTTTTTAATTTTATGATTATGTTTAAATAATTGAATTTGTTTTTAAATATGTTTTATCCACTTGTATTTAATGAGAATAGAAAGAAGTATTATTATGCCATTAAGCAGGTGTCTAATAGCATTATAATGCTTATTTATTAATAATGCGATTATTCTACATTAATAGTTTTTATAATTAAGTTTAGAAGATAAATCTAGAAAATTTCTCTTAATTTAATAATGTAAAGAAAAATATTTTTTTAGTAAAACATTAAATTTTTTATTAACTTAGATTATGAATTAGCTTCGATTGTTGAACAATTGATGTCAGTAATTATAGTTATTACTGCACTTAATCCTGAATTAAAAAGTTTTTTATTATATTTGAAGGACGTATTATCATAAACTGACATTTTCTTTTCTGTTAAAACTAGAATAATTAATTTTCCCCTTTTTTTTCAAGGTTAAGTATTAAAATTGTTTACACTTGATTAAGAAATCTAACTCAAAAACTGGTTATTTACTGATAAAAAGTAATAATTATTAATGTAAAATTTTTAAATTTTAATACCACTTTATATTAATTTACTTTACATAAAGTTTAAAATACGGGGTACGGCACGTCACGATGCGAATAATTATCGAGTATATTTACTGTTAGTAAACTATGTTGCAGAGTTTATGTTGTACATAATTAACATTTTCTTTCTTATTTAATATAGAAATTTTAAAATTACCCTAAAAGTGTTATTTTGAATTAAGTATTAAAGCAACTTATGTAGTTAACTTCATGCAGCTTGTTTCCCACTTGGTGTAGTTATTTTCTCCTTAGAGCAGGGACAGTTTGTTCCCTACTTTATACAGAAGTATTTTTCCTCTTGGTGTAGGGGCAGTTGTTTCTTCCTCAGTTGTTGCCCTTAGAACAGGGGCAGTTTTAAATTTATCTTTGTAAAATAAAATTTATAAACATAAAAATTAAAAATCCTCCATATAATGTAAATATATTAATATATTAAAACAAATTTTCAGTTTAAAATTTAAAAATTGGTTTTTAAATCAGATTTTTAATTCCTGAGTAGTTAGTCCCTACTCATCAGATTATCTTGGGTCATGCAATTATAGAATGTTTTGCCAAATTCAATACATGATGGATTGAATGTGAATCTGATATGCTGTGACCTGTTGAAGTGCAGGTTCAACAACATATGATTAGTCTCTGAAGTCCACTTTGCATCAGTTGAAGACCTAAATATAGCAATTATGGATTGTTTCAATCATTGAAACAAGGTCCTGCCGGTTGAAAGGCATTGGACTGCAATAGTTCTGCAATATCCAGAAGAAAAGACGAAAAGATTATCTGTGCTGAAATGGAGGGAAGCTCATAGACAAATTCTAATTACCATGCATAGTTACTTTCCACAATTCTGTAGTAGGTAAGAAGAATGAAAGTTTGAATATTGTTTGGGTTAGAAAATGTCTTATAGCCTACATTAAAAAATCAATATAATAATAATTAGTTATTAATGGAAATCGATAATATATTATAACTATATTTATGTCTCTTATACTGCTGTCATTTACATTATTGATTATCTGGTAGTCAAGAGAACGCCTACACAGTAATAATAGATGTAAAAGTAATAAAAGCTGAGTATTATATACAAGAATAACGATTTTGTAATTATCTAAATGTTACTTTGAAGCTGGCTTTCTGTTGACTTGATCATTAACTTTTTGAATTTTCAAGTTAATTTTTTGAATATCAAAATAGATAAGAAGAAATTGTTAATTTGAAAATAGATTTTAATAAATTGTTTAAACATTATAATGTCGTTTGATACATATTTTGTATATAGACTATAATTTAACACTGATAATATAGAAACTGAATATTTTAATAAATACAAGTTTATGAAATTATAGTATGATTAAAATTTTAAAAAAATTGAACATAAGAAATCTGGATATACAAAATATAATAACCATATTAAGAAAATGTCATAACACCTTGCACACATCCAGCAATATGTTTTTAATGTATATCTAAACGTATACCAAACAAACATTTTTGGCTCTATTTAGAGCCCACTTTAGGCTTTCATTAAAGAAAAAATACATTAAAATGTTATATTGATGAAAAAGTGTGCAAGATATTGTTTTATTTTAAAACAACACCTTTTAAAACAAATTCAAAACTTTTTATCTATAATTGAATGTGCTGTCAAATTATACTAATGGAAAAAAGTAGAAATAGCATTACATTCAATGAAATATTAAATTTCATTTGCATTCATTTACTACATTAAGAGAATCTGAACAAGTAAAATATATCTTAAAGCAATTGAAATTTGCATTAGTTTACTTATATATGAAATTCTTTATATTAAGATATTTTCCTAATAAAAAAAATTGTAAACAAATTCATTTTGAATGTAAAGTATTTGGAAAAGTATTTTTATCAGTCTGCTTGTAATTTCTGAAGTATTTTTTCTTTGTTTTAAATAATTTACCAGTAGTCATATGTAGAAAATGCATTAGTTAAATATGTACAAAATATTTAATACATAATTCAGAATATTGTATATAATATATTAGCATACATNCAACATTTCCAAATTACGTATAATTTTTTGGGAATAATCCGTATAAACCATGCTATAAATGAAAATTGTAGGATTACTTACCTAGTGTGCACCGTTCGACGACGCCATTACTTAAACTTGCTTTCGTCGCTGAGCAGCGCACCAAACGGCGGCCGCGTTTTCTGATAAGTTATTTTTCTGCGAAAAATTCGTTGAACTTTGGAGACATCATTAATAGAAATAATTTTTATGGCCGTTGAATAAGAAATGTTTTTTTCACAAGAAATGTATAAAATTACAGTACTGTATTAGACTTACAGTACCTAATTTAGGCCTATATACTGTACAGACGATAGTAAACTCAACTTACCCGCCTAAAACCTCTGTAGCGAAAATTTTAGATAACGTAAAAATTATAAAATTACAGTACTGTGCAGTATTAGACTTACAAATATATATAATTTATATATGCAAACCTATATTTATATATACAGTACCTAATTTTTATATAATTTAAATATAATACTGTACAGAAGATAGTAAACTCAACTTGCCCGCCTAAAATCTAGGGGGTCTACTGTAATTACGACTTGTGTAAAGTCACTTCAAAAATCTTTTGAATATTCAAAATTCCATTTATTGGGCTGCAACTTGAAAAAGTTGTAGACCTATAAATTACCACTGTCGTTCGTTCGTGTTTTCCGTCCGTTTATCATTTTTTAATCTCGAGAACAGAGTTAGATACATGAGAGGCGAGAGCAGGCTTGGAAAGCATAAGGACAGAAGACCCCTAGTAACTATATATGAACGTCCGATGCAGACCGGAAATCACATTACAGTCGGTGATCGGTTAACGAACAGTTCGGACTACGAACAAATCGGATAACGAACACCTCACAGAACAAATAGAAGAAGAAGCGACGTAAAATAATGAATACCGACTGTCTTCCCTTGTCTTCAGGCAACAATTCAAAACTTTTCGTAGCGCGGGAGACGTCGATATCGACGCTGAACTCGGTATATACTGATCGGATAGAATTCCTCCGAGCTTTGAAATTCTCCCTTGTAATTCCAGCTTTTTATTTTTCTAACAGAAACAATTCTTTTGTAGTATTCGCGAGACTGTCGGGCGTGCACTCATTAAGTTTTTTATCGGTTTTTATTTTCGAAAAGTGAGAGTACTATAGCAAAGGTAGAGAGAGTGAGTAGATGTCTGATGTTGCTGGGCAGTATGGCTTGAACAGGTCTACAGTAGGGCGCAGTTCAGTCTTATCTAAGAAAGATACAGTATAATCAAGAAGATTCAAGCAGTTAAGGGAGTAACAAAAATTACATCTGAGAAATAAAGAACATTGAAGAGTTCATAATGGAACCTGAAACTGATCTGACGACAGAAGAACGTCAAGAACTCTTCAATGAAGAACACCAAGAAACTCGGCGAAATATGTTTTCTTCTGAATTAATGCCGACATCTGCTATTAAAGATGTTTTTAAGAAGTGGGAGGATGTCAGAACAACGGTCTTAGAATGGCATCCAAACCAGGTTGAGGTTAATAGGTTTAGGAATCTCTACAACGACAATTCTATTAATTACTTCCGAAAAATCCTGAAGAAGAGGGAAAAGCAATCGACATTGGACAGATTCTTTAACGTCACACAAACAAAAAAAAAACATGACTGATAAAAATTCAAGACTGTGTATATATGTATTTTTATTATTACATATAAATAAACGTAGTAACAAAGTATATAATTGTTTTATTTTGGGGGAATCTCCAGAACGGGTTAATCAAATTCCCATAAAAATCTATGGTAAATTGATAATCGGTTAACGAACAATTCGGATAGCGAACACGGTCTTGGAACGAATTATGTTCGTAAATTCGTTAACCGATCACTCACTGTATTTCAATTCAAAAGTTCCCCTGTAAGGTGATAGGCAGATGATTGACACGACCCTATTGTTAAAGGAAAAGTATGATGTACAGGGGCAAGTCGCCATTAATTTAAGGTGAACAGCATATATTTTAAATTAAATACATTAAAAATTTGTAGCCCGGCATTGTGGCAATGTCACAATAAATAATTGCTCGTTTAATTTCAAAAAGATTTTAAAAATTTAACAAGTGTTATTTAAATGAGACTTTACTCCAGTTATTAATAAAAAAATTTTATTGTTGCTTCTTAGAGTTTGTAAACTTTTTGGCAATTCATTCTCGAGAAAACCCCTCTATGTGAATGTACAAATTTAAAAAAAATTAAGTATGGATAAGATAGAATTTTTATACGAAATTAACATTGTAAACGATGGATCTACTCGATATATATATTTATTTAAATTGTCATAACAATTTCGTCACGAAAAAGAAAAAAAAAATAATAAAATAGAAAATAGAAACCGCATAATACAGAAATCTTGAAATGATTCTTCGGGAATCGAATAATCGTAACGAAATTTATATTGTAAATGATCTATATTGGGAACAGAAGAAGATCGTGGAGAGAACGAGTTGGGTTCGAAGACCATTAGTATAATTCCATTGAAAAAGCTTAATATATACATAACTTTTTTAAAGTATGTTTTTTGTATACAGTCGACTCCCCCATAACACTGTTGATTTTCCGTTTTATATGAATTCCATGTTGTACGAGTCACTTAGATTTTACAAATACGTGAGCCGTTCACAGTCCGGCACACGTATTTGTAAAATCTAAATGACTCGTACAACATGGAATTCATATAAAACGGAAAAATCAACAGTGTTATAGGAGGTCGACTGTATATATAGTATATACATTGATTTACAAAATATAAGTAATAAAGGTAATGTTATATTTTGTAAGTGATTGAAAAGAAAATCAAATTTAGATTATTGTATAGGAAATCATGTAATCAAAAACGAGAGAGAAAGAAGAAAATAAATTGAAACATATTTGTTAAATTTAGAAAAATCAACAATGAATTTCGCTTGTTGATCTGCAATTTGAAAAATTTATACATCTATAAATTTTCACTATCGTCCGTCCGTCCGACCGCCCTTTCTTAACGTCTAAATAGGAGCCAGTTACTCTTAAAAAGATCACCCGGAAGGCATTTCCCCTAGGCAGATAACCCAAGCGTTGAGTTGCCTGAGTTGCCGTAACTTAACAAAACAAACAATTAAACCGTCTGAAAGAAATAAAGTCTAAAACAAAGTGCGCCTACAGCTGTTTAAAATTAATTATAATTAATTGTTAAGTTGTCTACGTAAAGAAATAAAAATAATGATATCTTAAATTAAATAAACACAGAACAATCTAATTGCATCAAATACACAGCTTTTTGACTACTTATAACGTAAGCTCTGGTTTACCTTCATTTCTACTAAAGATTATACATTAAGGAGAGGAACATTAAGATGAACCTGTAGGCAATATTTGACCGCTTTTAATATAAACATACGCAATAGCTATTAATATTGGTTAATAGCATTGGTTAAGCATAATATTGCTTAATAGCTATTAGCTATTAAGCAATGGTACTGTACTTTAGTAGATATTGCAGATGAAACAGAAATTTATGCTAATCAAATTCTCTGCGTGATTAAGGGAACGCAGTCATTTTTAACTCCTTACTACTATGCCATTACTGTGCATCCAACTACTGTGTATTAAAATCAAAGTAAAGACCATTTCTTAATTTTATTTTCTGCTTTATCGTAACATGTTTTGTATCAGTATTTATTTTATTCTGAACTAGTTTGATCCTGCCTAGAAATGTTTTTATTTCATTTATTATATTTTATAGTTTACAGGAGTTGGACTAAATAATTAAAACAGCAACGAAAGATCATTTTTCGTCTGTTAATAAGCGGTAGGGTTCCCTTTTGCTGATAATACAGCTGAAGTACATTGCGTAATAGGCAAATATAAATCAAGAAAAACATTAATGTCAATTTTGTACCATTCTTCAGCCAATACTGATGCTAACTCCTCGATGGAAGTAAGTGGCGGAAATCTACTCCTAAACTTTTTCTCAAGATTGTCCTATAATATTAAAGTCTGGTGATTGAGATAGCCAAAGTAGACGATCAATTTCAGTTTCATAATCCATGAATCAAGATCGAACAACCCGCCACTATAAATAGGAGCATTATCATCCTAAAAAATTGCATCGTTATCTTGAAGAAAGCTTCCATTATGTGATGGAGTTGGTCACATAATACGTAAACTTTGAATTAAAATTAATGAATTCTATTATTGTGTTTTTAAATTATTTCTGATTATAATTTATAGAAATAAGTTATGCTCGGATTATTTTGAGAAATCTGTGTCAATAATATGCATCAAAATAGAAATAAGGAAATCTGACAGAATGAAATACAGTACTTAAGTCTTCAATATTGTAAAATGAACATTTTATTCTAAAATGTTGTCTAAATGCTTTAATTTCTCTTATTTTTCCACATATTTTATTACAATATTTTATTCATAAATATTTAATATGTTTAATAAAAATAAACAGAAATTGATTTTTACTAAAAATTATTCAATAATCCAATAGTAAATCTGAAAAAAATGAATATTTTTAAATATTTACTTTTAATTCATTAAGAATAACTATATTTTATTCTTCATTTCTATGTCCAGAATTAAAATTTTGAAGAGTAAAATTTATTTTTTTTTTCATCATATCTTAATAAATATTGAAGTTTTATTTATAAAAATTTTCCAGTTTTTTCCTAGTTTCTAATTTGTAAAAAGCACTGAATTCCTGAAAAAAATTAAATAAATTTTTTAATTAAATAAATAAATTTGAAGGTAGAGCTATATAAATACTTTAACATTTACAACCATACTACAACATTAAATATGAAAAAATATGAAAATTTATATTTTATGCATACCTCATACATTTATTAAATTTTTCTAATTAAATGTTATATATTTTAAAAGTTTTAATATATTTTGACAATATTAAAAGTAAAAAAATAAAACTGTTTATTATTTCTTTTGTAAAAAAATTTAATTTAATTGCAATTTAACTTTAAAGAATTTAAATTTTTAAAATATTTAAATTTTAGAAAGTTTTTAAAATAAATTAAATTAATTATTTATTTCAATAACTTTTTAATTTAACAACACATTTTTACAATAAATAAATAAATAAATAAAAATTTATTTATTACTTATTTATTATAATTTCTAAGGTTTAGACTATTTTCAAAATAAACTTTATGAATAAATTATTATTTTATCAATCAAATCATTTATTAGTAATAAGGCAAGAATAGTAGTACAAAGGGAAACAAATATACATAAAACATAAATTAATTTACTCAGAAATAATTATCATTACTTGANATTATATTAATATAACTATAACATATTTATTTAACAATACACTATTAATAACTTATATTTTGTTCAATATAAAAATTTAAAACCATATTTCAAAATTTCTAGAAAATATTTAAGACTATAAAAATAATTATTTTAAAATTATAATTTTATGTGTAGTTTTAATTAATAAAATAGTTTTTTTATTGTAAAGTATTTTAAAATTTATACATTATTAACTTTTATAGAACATAAATCTGACCTCCATTTAATTTCTATCAAATGAAAAATTTACCCTAATATTTTAAATCTTTTCTTTCAATTTTTAATATAAAAACTTATATTTACGTAAAAATATGTTATTATTATAAATATATAGTTAATATTATTAAAATTAAAATTTAAAAATTAATGCTTAAATTTTTAATTTTAATAACTAATATCTTGATTTCCCAACCTGTAGATCGCGAGTCCTCAGATTGTATTATTAAATAATGTTAGACTCTTTCGTCTTATTATAAGATTGTGAAAGACAGCTTTAAACCAAATGTTCCAAATTCAAAACGTCAAAAATGTATAATAATGTAAAAGTTAATAAAGAAAAAGCTAATTATTATTTAATTAAAATATCTGAATAAAATTTTAATATACGAGGTATATTTTATTCATAATATGTAAATTGATTAATATATAATTTTAATTAAAATTTTAAATAATTTTTTTTTCTTTTAAACTTGAAATTATTAATTCAAGGTTATATTAAATTTCGGAATATTAATATTTTAATTTAAAAATATTTAATTAAGTGAATTAAGACGTTTGTGCTTACTCAGCTTATTATTAAGTAAATAATGAAACTTAATTTTTATAAATATATTTTAAATTTGTCTACAATATAAACTAAAATTTATTTTAAAATTTGAATGAATAAACTATAAAATTACATAGTTATATTGTTATTTAAGTTTATAAACTAATACAAATAAGTAAAAAATATCCCGTTTTTAAAAAGAATACAAATATTTAAATAATATATCTCAATAATAATTAACACATAATTTATGCAAATAAATGAAGTGTTTAATGTGTAAAAAATGTTAATTTTCACAAAAATTATTTTGAATTTAACATATTAATAGAATATCAAGAGAAATGGTAACGTTCAAACCTATTATTAATACCTACGCGTTTGTCGACTTTTCATAAAAGAACCACTTAGAGCAGCATTTCTGTACATTATTCTCGCTCCAAATTGACCTTCAAATACGGATTTCTGTTAAATTCTAAAGATCTAACAATATTTAATTAAAGTGTCAAGGCTTATTTATTAAACTTCAATGCTGTATCTGATATTGTTAATTGAAGATAATGCATTATGTAGCCTATCTAACTTATCCTAAGAGTTAAGATGTAAAGATGCATTTAACTCATAGACCATCCTTTCTCAAAATGGGCGATAACTCCACCTTGTGGGCGCTGGAGGCTTTCAGGAGGCAGTAGAAGGCTCAGTGATTAAATATGAGTTTTATTTCTTCTCATTGAAACATTTTTTTTCTCATAAATAGGATGAGTCACTCCCTATCTATCCTATCCATATAATAATGCATGTTTAAACATTATATTTGCAATAACTGTTTTTAAGGTACGCAAGAGATGGTAATGTAAAAAGGTAAGTTAATAAATATGGGGGCACTAGATTTTTTTAATCTCAAAGTGGGTGGTGGTCGAAATAAGTTTGAGAACCTAAGTCATAGACTGTTTATCAGAGAGAGTTGAAATTTAGCACATTTATGCATAATAATACTGTAATCTAATACGTTCTGAAAATTTTTATTTTAATAGATCGATGGATATATTTTGCGAACGGTTTTAATTATTATTGTTTTTTATTATTCTCAATATATTAAATGAATTGGCTTCTATATTAAATAATTTATTTTAATTATTTTCATGAAAAATATTCTGCATTAATATTTTTTATTAAAATCTGGGCTATAAACTTCTTATCCAATATAAAGTTTCTTATCCAATTTCAATATAATAATTTATGAAAGTACTTACGTACATAAGTACTAAAATGGAGAAAATAGAAAATTGTAATTTAATTTGTGATATTCTTAATACAATAAAAATTATTTTTAATTTTTGTACATATTTTATTCAGATTTTCATTAAAAAAACCAATGCTTTTCTCAGAAGATAACATTTTCATACTTAGTGAGAAAGTAAATGATAAATCTTATTATATTAATTAAATTATGAACAACCGTGAGGCAGATAATAGTGAGGGCTTATCAGACCAATGATGGGCACAAACGCTCGGGGATCAAAATGAAAGCAATTTAATACATGCAAAAAAATTACTACATAAGTATGGAAACGAAAACCCAAAATGCATTTCGGACTATTTTCCCGATAGAAAATACTGTAGTCCCTCATCAGTTGGTATTAACTAAAGGTAATGTTATATTAAAATTATACAAGGTAACGGTCAACTTAAAACTATGCCTAAAGCTATACAATATAAAGATGAAAACGCCATTATAACTGTGTGAGAAGTAAGCATTATCAGTGTAGACAGGTGTAATAAATCTTCATAACTTTGCATGGTGGAGTGATGTACAGGGTGCTGATACAAAACAGTTATAAGTTAGACAATTATTGGTTTACAGTTATGAACTAAAGTTATACAGACAGATAATGTACAGTCACGATTGTTGATAATTTAATTAATATAATTATATCAAGGGCTAAAAGCAAATTTTGTAATAATTTCGTGATAAATCTTAATTAGAAAATAATTAAATTATAACATTATTGTTTTAAACAACTTATTATAATTCAAACTTATTTAATTATAAAAAAGATTTTAAATTATTTAATTTATTTTGAATTGTAATGTAATTTGCATTCACTTCAGTTCTAACGTATCATCATTTTATATCTGGGCATTCATCAATAAATTATTGAAAATCAATAACAACTTAAAACTCTCACAAATTAAATAAATTATTATTATTATTTATTAATTTTTTTATTTTAATGTAAATATTAGTCTTAGTTTATTTAAATAAATTATATTTACTCATAGATATTTCTATGTTTTCAACCATCTAAAAATAAACAATTCTTAATCAATGAAACTATTAAAATTATTGATATCATAATTGAAATTACCTCAAAAGCTTTAAATCTTAAAGTTTTATAACAATTTCTAAAGCTAAGCATAATCTTCTGAACTAGAAACTCTTATGCTGACGTTATTAATTTATAATCTATTGATTATAAATTAATAAAGTAAAAGTTATTAAATTTTGATTAAAATTAAATTGAAAAGAAGGAAATATTTTTTTCAAAAGTGGGATTTTTCTTTTCTTTTTTATATAAAGAAAATGCTAAATATAATATTAAAAGAATGTTGTAATTATATTGTGTAGTTAAATAAAAATTTTAATGTGAAAAATTTCACAAAAGTTTAAAATTTAAGCTGATTTTTGTACTATAATTTATAAAAAACTAAGAATTTTAATTAAGAATTTGGAGGAGAAAGTTATGATAATAAAAATAAAATAAAAAATAGTAAGGGTTATTGCTCGACTTTCTTGCATTCGAACAGGAGATTAAGAGGACCATTATAAAGTCCGGTAATTTTCAATTAAACTACGACATGAAATTTAAGTAAAGTTCCGAAAACTTGCATATACATATACATTAGAATACATGGTAGCATATACAGTATAATACCTTTACGAAAATTCCGCTATTTAGAATATCATCTCAATCTATAAAACTAGTCATTTTCAGTAACTCGTCACCTTCTCAGTCCACAATAAGTCGAGTTTGAAAGACTCTATTGGAATAACTAAAGCTTAATAGCAGTAATTTTATTGAATTAAGAGAAATTTCTCTGTTTAAAAGAATATTTATATAAAAAACACATTTCGACACACTAACACAAAGTTGTTAGTAGATTTTATTTCAAAGTAATTTTTATATTATTAGTTATTAGAAAAGTCAAAAGTTATAATTTTGACAGTAGAGATGAGTTTCTTAAAAGGACTTGTAAATGTCAATAACAAGTGAAATTTTCACTAAGTGTGATCTGACTCGGGATATGACACATGATCTCCGTTTCCCCATTCCTTTGAACTTTAACCATCTAACTCGTCTAACTTTAATGATGTCATGCTCCATATATGGAAATAACTCTGCCAAGTTTAAGAAATTTTGGTTTCTCCAGTCATGAGATATAATGAAAAATAGACACCGACACACGCACGCACACACACACACACACACACACACATACACTAAATTTTTTAAAGATTTTTTTACATTTTTGGGCTCCTTGGATGTCAAAACGTTAAGAAATGCAGAATTAATTTTGACCGATTACCATATTTTTCCTTTCATTGTCTATATACTTTATAAATATTATTATTTTAATTATGAAAATTTCTTTAGAAATAAGCAGAAGTGCGCATTATATAACGAATCAAGTGCTAAACATTCAAAATAGATAAATTTCGTATTCTTTGTTCGTAAATAAGAAGTCGAATTTGAATTTATAATTTAAATTTTTTTCTATTAGATCCTCTTAAATTACCATTATTTCAATGACAAAAGCTTGATAAATTAATTTAAAAAATCCTATGATTTGACTACAAAATTACATATAAATTCAAAATCTTTGGTGTTTAAGCTTTCTTATTGAGTAATATTTCACTTTTTATCGATAAATCATACTTCAATCTATATTGATTATTCATCATTGTTATGAAAATTCCTCATCTACAACTTTTTATTCAATTGCAAATTTAATAATACATTAATTTCACGAGTATTCGAAAAAAATATATTACACAACTCAAACTGTTATGAACAATTCATTGAGTTGCAATTTGAAAAAATTGTAGATTTATAAATTCTCACTGTTGTCCGTCCGTTTGTCCGTCCGCCTGTCTTTCTAAATCTCGAGAACAGAATGAGATAGATAAAATCCTAGAACAGATATAGAAATCTTAGGGACAGGAGGCCCCGATTATAGAAACTTTAGGGGCAGTCCAATGCAAAAAGGAAATCACGGTATTTCAATTTTTCCCTGAAAGGTGTTAGATAGATGACTAGCACGACTCTATTGTTAATGGAACAGTATGTTGTTATTATGTTACAATGCCAAGCTGCAATTTTTAATGTATTTAATTTAAATTATGTGTTGTCCACCTCATATTAGTAGTGATTTGCCCCTGTAAAACATACTTTTCCGTTAACATTAGAGTCGTGCCGGTCATCTATATAACACATTTCACGAAAAAATTAAAATAACGTGACTTCCAGCTTGTATCGGAAACTTCTATACAGTTAATCTGGGCCTCCTGCCACTTCAATTCCATAATTCGATCTCGTCTTTCATCTATTTAACTCTGTGTTGGTACTTACGGAAAGACAGACGGACGGACAGACAACAGTGGAAATTTATAGGTGTACAATTTTTTTCAAATTGCAGCCCAAAAATATTATTACTATGATTCTGACAATTTGATTTTGCATTCTTTTTTGTGGCTGAAAACATCCGACAATAATGTCAAAAATGTGCTGATTTCGCAATAATGATTCATAAGAGTATGTCTCTAATACTCTATAATTCGTAAAGATTTGTTTATAGTACAAAATAACGTGTTTAAAATTCGTAAAATTTTAAAAATTACTCAGGAAATTCGCTCGTTATATGGATTAATTTAACGTAATTAGTATGTAAGAAGATGTTTTAATGCTGCAATTTTTCATTAATAAATCAGTATATTTTATATTAAACTATATATAATTAATTATTAGATATTTTTTTATTTTTCATCTAATTCTGGTAATTTGGAAGGAAAACAGTGGTAAAATTTAAATTAAACGATCTCTTGGTAAAGTATCCTATTGCCACGAGAAATCCAAGATCGAACATATTCTTCCTCCATAAATTTATCATGACGAGTACAGATTGGGAAATCGTTTATCATTCATCAAAGTTGGAGAACCCCTTTGCGGATCAGCCTGCTTGTGATGAGTATAATTATGACCGACGATATTGTCTATGTGCCAGTGCTTTACGTAATAACTTGAGGTATTGGTTAATACATAAATTACATTTTGGACTAAATAATCAATCAATATTGAAATAATACTCATTACTGATTACTGCAATATATCCTTTATCATCTAAATAAATTATGAAATTATCTAAAAATTTATTAAATAGTGAATGATGAGATATTATCTATTTTACTAATTACAGTATATTTTAATATTTTTCCATAAAAATACATAATCTGAAGAATAAATTGTTTTCATATCGTCTTACAATTTTATAATGTAGCCTATTATATAGACTATATATTATTTATTTAATATTCTAGAAAAAAATGTGAAAGTATCAATTTTCGGAAATTTTCCGAGTATTTCTAAATTATAATTAATATTACTTATTTTTTCGGATATTTTAATAATAAGCTAATTAAATTTATTTTCATAGATTAACGTGTAGATTTGATAAAGAATCTAGCTGCTTAAATTGATGAATTGGTGTAGAATGGAAGAATAAAATGAACAAATTTAACCGGAAATAATTTAATTCTACTCTTATATAGAATGATACTAAAACAGGTTTCTAAAAATAGATTAAAAGAGTGATAACCTCATATATCATGTAGTAATAACTTTAATGGGAAACATCGATCAGTGACTTCGTCGATCACGTCACTGATAACGTGACAAATCAAATTTTCCGAAAGTGTGCTTCGTATCGTATCGTTAACATATACCAAAGCTAAATCGAATGTAACCAACTCATAAATATCCATTTTTTTGCATAAAATTAAGAAATTCGTTTTTAATTTTCGAGAATTCTCTTACGATTTATTGTTATTTAGGGCAATATTTCAATAGTTCGTGATCCACAAGAAGATATTTAAATAAAGTTCGAAATTAGTAAGAACAAGTAGATCAAAGAGGTCTTTGCCTTCTTTAACATTAAATTTTTATAACATTTATGATATTTTTAATGCGGAATCTTGTAAATAATCTTCTAGATACTTCCATATCTGATTTAATGTCAAGAAACATAATAAATTGTCAAAAAATGAAGATCTACGGTCAACATTTTGATATATACGCAAGAATCAGCATTTTCATGGCATTATGATACGAATGATGAAACTTTGCTCATTGATATTCACTTAACTGTATATGATAACGTTATATTGGAAGGAATTTATAGCATAGATATTGGATCTAAATATAGGCAATATCAGAGTATCAGAGTAAATATATATTTGATACATTATCAAAAATTCACTGTTTTTGTTTACTTCAATAGCTTATATTTTATGCGTGGAATTGTATCTCTATAAATAAAATTTTAAAATAGTTATTTTCTTTCGTAATTTTAAAATAAAAACTTTAATGTTTAATTGATCTTTTCCACAAAAAAAAAAAAATATTAACACAAAGTTGTTAGTAGATTTTATTTCAAAGTAATTTTTATATTATTAGTTATTAGAAAAGTCAAAAGTTATAATTTTGACAGTAGAGATGAGTTTCTTAAAAGGACTTGTAAATGTCAATAACAAGTGAAATTTTCACTAAGTGTGATCTGACTCGGGATATGACACATGATCTCCGTTTCCCCATTCCTTTGAACTTTAACCATCTAACTCGTCTAACTTTAATGATGTCATGCTCCATATATGGAAATAACTCTGCCAAGTTTAAGAAATTTTGGTTTCTCCAGTCATGAGATATAATGAAAAATAGACACCGACACACGCACGCACACACACACACACACACACACACATACACTAAATTTTTTAAAGATTTTTTTACATTTTTGGGCTCNAAAAAAAAAATATTTTCTTATGCTATCACCCTAATAAGATGCTTCTAAATCTCAAATTATTTAAACGTTTTAAATTTTTACTTGATAAATTAATTAATTTTTAAAATAATAATTTTTAAATAATTTTTCGGTGATATTTTTAAATTAATTTTGATGTAAACATATTATTTGGATTTCATTTTTCCTGTTTTACCTTTATACAATTTTATATATAAGATCTACGACAGCTTAATTAATATTCTATAATAAATTAATACTGTACTAATATTTGATAAAACAAAATATAAACTATTAAAATATTAGTTTATATTTTGTTTTAATATTTTAATATTTTCTATTAAAATATTAAATAGAAAACATTATTTTATGTATTTAATATCCTTTTAAACTCTTGAAATATTTGAATTATAAAGATAAAAATTTATTATATATTAATTAATTACAATTTATGTGAATAAATAATATATTTTAAAATTATATTTTTGAAAATTTTATTCTAAAATTAGTGATTTATATAAGAAAAATAAAATTTTGTAATTATGCGTATAAAAGTTTTTGTTTTAATGATATTATTTATATAAATATATTGTTTATTTATTGACGAAGCAAAAACTTTATTGTATATTTTTAGTTTCATTAAATAAATATTTTTATATAAATAACAAAAATATTTGTCTTCATATCTTCATTAATACATGAAGATAGCATGTTCCAGAAGAGAAAAGATGCTCCTACAAATGTTTGCACTTCTTATGAGGATTTATTCCGTAGCAGAATCCACAGCAGATCCTGCAGAAGCATTCTTACACACTTCAAATTCATGAATGAGAAGAATAATAGCAACTTAACCTTCCAATCTGAGAAAGAGATTCATAACTGTACGAAGAACTTATTCAAAGACAAAAGAGATTTTTCTTATTAGGAAAATATGATATATTTTCATATACCTGCAATGATAAATGCGTCATTCACTCTTTATTTACAGAATTAATTCGTTTTAATTAAATTTTCTGATGAAATTCGATCTTGAAATTCTTGACCAATCACTATGGTTAAATCTGAATTGAATTCGTGCAGATAAGTGGAAGAAATATTGAAAAATTTGTATCATTGTATCATTTTCAGCTGACGAAAGCTATTGTGCAATTTTATAATGGACATATCACGCGTGAGATTAGTCAAAGGGTAATCGATTTTATGCCAAAGAGTTTATCAAAATTTTCAAAGAAAGAAGATAAATTATTAAATATTAACTGTTCTCAGTGTTTATTTTTCCTTGTACACATTTGCATTAAACTCTTTGTTTATAAACATACATCTATACCTACAGATAATGTGAAAATATTATAAATATTTAAATAATTTCTCTTTTATCTTATTAACACAATTTTTAATTCGCTTAATGATATTTATATTTAATTTATAAAGTTAAGCATATTTTGATAAAGATATTGTATTAATATTAAGATTTAATAAAAGTTCAATTAAAAGCTGTAATTACAATGTTATTTAATATATTTATTACAATAGTTTTTAATTATAATTATTATTATTTCGAAATGTTAAAACGTATCACTTTGGCAAATGTCCAAAACTATTTAAACTTTCAAATAAACCTATAAACTTAAAAAAAAAGTCAGAATGCTTTAAAATTTTTATCGTTTAAAGACTTAACTTTTTAAAATTGCTATCAGACAATTTTTAGACTTTTAAATTTATAACAAAGTTAGATAGGAAGATCGATTTTTTAATGACCTTTTAGTTGTATTAGTCATTGAAAAAAATTTTTTTGGCAAATTTTTCAATGTTTTTGTATTTATTAATAATATATTTTAGAATTTTATTGTAAATATTTATTTAAAAGATTCAAATACTTGTAATTCTTTCAAACATTCTCTAAACTGAATTTGTTAAGATCTTCTCTTTGCTTTACGTTAAATCCTCATCTTTCTCTAATTTCTATGCTTTGTCACAATCCTCCATGTTAGATTTGCTATGTGCCTGAATTAGATTACCTTTTGTACACAGTTTCCTGTGTATAAAACGATTTTCGGATTTTCAATCATTTTGTCACTCGTGATCGATTTCCTATTGGAACTATTTGAAGAACTCCAAAATCAATGGAGCAAAAAATAATATTNTTGATATAAAATAAAATATATATATCATTCCATTTAGTGAAAAACTTTAAAAAGAATTCTTTGTTTTACTCTTATTTAATATATTATTTTTCTTGACCTTGTTTTTTAATTAACTATGAACAAAAGTTGTAGAATAAATTTAATAATAAAATATATTTTAACAAGCAAAAATATACAAACATTTGACTAAAATATATATATATTTTTTAGAAAAATCTAAAAGAAAACACCCTAGACTTTAATGAAAAGAAGTTAAAATGAAGAAAGAGGAAGTAAATGAGGGAAGTGATGAACAACTTAAATGAGGGAAGAAGAAAATGACTTAAATGAAAGATGGCTTAAATGAAAAAAGAAATTAGCAATTACATTGTACGAATTCCCATTTTTTAACATTTATCATGAAACATTTATTGATTTTATTTTTAATTATTCCTAAATAAAGATAATTTATCTTAACATAAAACATATATTAATTCAAATATTATTTCATTACATAATTTATTACTGTTTAATTATTTTATTACCAATTTCTCTATTATAAAGTATACAAATATAAACATTTAATAAAAATAATTAAATAATTTTACAAATAAATAATGTAAATATAGATAACAGATAATTAAAAAATAATTTTCAAAAGTCGAAATTAATTTATATTTAATTAAATATAATAAAACAAAAGATCTAAATGTCATTTTATGGATCGATATTCAGAATAAAAAGTATATTATTTCCGCATAGGAGTAGAAAATGTTACGTAGGTCTATTTATTATACATTTTTTCAAAAATTTAATAAATAAATATTTAGGAAAAGAAAAAGTAATTGAATATTCTCTAAGGTATGCTTATTTTAAAAAAAAATATATTTTAAAATTAAATTTCGTGAAGACCAAGTATAAAGTCAATAATCTATAATTGACATGATTATATATCAAAGAGATAGATGTTGGTCTCTTGCATAGGATAATAATGTTGTAAAGTACTCGATCTTAATAAGAACTTACTTGTGTCTTGGGAAGTTATAATCAACGTAATCGATTTAAAGTTAAGTTCTTTAATAAAAATGATTAACGAGTGAGAAATGTTTGAGTGAATGACTTCTTAATTACATTCAAGTTGTCGATTATAGTAAACTTAATTAATTTGTTAATATTTATATTCTAAGTAATTAAAGTTGTGGGTTATTATCCACTTTATTCAATCATATATATGAATATGGAATTTTAAGTCTATTCAAGTAACTGTAATTAGAGTATGTGCCCGAACCCACGTTTTCTTAAAAATACACATGGGTTCGGACATATATACTAACAATAAAGTCTAATTAAATTGAATTCAATATTTCTGTATTTATGTCTTTGAATGAAATAGGATTCGTCAAGTTGTGGAATATGGAACCACGACTTGGAGAATAAAAATGATTTAAAAAATTCCATAGAAGAAGTCACTCTAAAAGTTATGTTAAAAATTCAATTAAAGAATACAACTGGATTATTTTTATAAGCGCTTGCTTCAAATATAACAAACTAGGGAGCTTCGTCCACCCACTCGTGCCATGGGCGTTACCCATTATTCCGAATATCTACGATTCATAACAAAAATTTCGTGACTATTTATCGATTCCCGCATAGTTTCTACTTTTTTTTTCTTTCCTCGCGACGGAAAATATTTTATATAAAAAGAATGAAAACAATTTTAATGAATAATTTAACATTAAAACTAATTTAATAATTATACTAAATTAATAATTATTTCAATAATATTTTATAAAAATTTCAGATCATGTGTAAAAATTCTCAACAATTGCAAAATTTACAATTAAAATTATTCATTAAATTAAAAAAAAAAATGCTTAATAAATTTTCCGTACTATAAATATTTCTTTATACACGTGTCAAATAAATCTTGATAATCTTCTGAGAATGTCAAACGAGTATAAAAATTTTTTTGATGGGTTTTAAATTGGATATTTTTAAACTTATCTTTTAAGTACATAACACCCCGCTTTACGACCGCATGTTTTACAACCCCCACTTTTGCGACCGATATAAATTTTCTATTACGGCATGCTATATTTTTTTCTATCTCTGTGCGTTACTATATTAGTAAAATGGTTATTTGCGGGAGCATAGTCCCAACTTATGATACTTTTCTTAGGAGAAACGGAATTTAGTGACATTTTCAGAAACTAGCTAAATCGCAAATGCGGGGATCTATTGTACGAAGTATATCAAACTTACACGTGTAATTCAAATAATCCTTCTATGACATTTATATGACATTTATATTCGGTATCATTAAGTTCATAAATATTTGTAAAATATGATAACATATTCATAAAATAATTAGATGTGTTTATGCTTGTTTATATAAGACTGTATACAGTATCTAAGTTGCAATATGATACAGGATGTATCATAGGTTATCTAGAATTTTGTTAGGTTTTAGGAGTTAAATACATCTAAAATCACTTTAAAATTTTCTTGTAAAATATAATTACATCATAAAAATGATAAGGACCATTTATTTACTGTACAATATGAAGATCCCTATCTGTTTTAGACTTTATTTCTGTCTAACGAATTAAATAAGTAAAGGTTATGCATAATTTTTGAATATTTTAATCCTTTGCAACATAACACAGCTCTTATAATTCTGTCTATTGTTGTGTTTACTGTTTATAACCAATCAGAGAAAGAAATGAAAGTAAACTGTGAAGGGATGTAACATTTATACAACAGCTTAATCAGAATTTTTAATTAAATCATAATATAACTTTCTACGAATTAAACTTTTTATATTTTATATAATTATAAGAAACTATATTTTTTTATTTGGGAACCCAAATTATAATTACATAATATTATATGGTAAAACCAATGGCGGCTTGTTAGAATTTGTAGTAGTGGGACTGTAGCAATAAAATAAATATAATCTTTTCAGTCCATATTGATTTTTTTATTAATAATAAAACTAAAATATATACTATAGAGCTAAATAGGTAATTTATTTACGATGAATAAATTAATAAAACTTTAAGAACAGCGATAATAAAACAGGAATTTTCATTTTATACTGGAGAGGCTGCAACAGTTTAACACTTATGGATGAGCCCTATTGTAGTAAACTATTATAGCATTAAACAAAATTAACATATATATAAAATTAATTATAGAATATAAAACTATTATTTTTATTTCCAACGGCTTTTATTCTAATTTTTTATGTGTTATACAGACGAACACTAAAAATAATGGATGCACAGAGTGGCTCAAAAATCAATTAACCATTAAAAATATGCAAAACAAAACACTGTAAAGTGACTTTTGGATCAACTTCTATAAACTTGACATCATTTAATGTACTTTTAAAATACTTAAAACAAGAATTTTAATTTTTTTAAATAAAAAATTCAATTATCTGTAAACTTGTTATTAAATATAACATTAAAAACAGGATTAAAGTAAACGAAAAAGTTTTCTCAGCGTTTCTGTGTTATATACTTAGTGGATATTTTCTTCTTGATTGAGTGAAAAAGTAATGTTTGTTATTCTTTGAGATTTACGAGTATTTACTTAGAAGATATCACGTGGATAAGAACTTTAAGTACAGTATTATCTGGGGATCAATACATGTTTGTTCACTCTAATAGTGGATAATTTATAAAGTAGAATAATACTAAAAGTAATGTATTATAAATTAAATTATAGAAATATATCTCCGTAACAATTTATACAATTTAAAATATATAAATAGTAAAATTCAAATACTAAAATTTTAAACATAATGACCACCCATTATAGTGAATAATTTTATTGGCCTTTGCTAGTGTATAATGAATGACTTACTTTTGAGAGTTCATTATATCGAGAGTCCACTATATTAAATATTGTGGGCTCTGAATACAGTGACCACCCGATTTAGTGAACGATTTTGTTGGTTATTGCTATTCTTTTTTGTACTGTATATAGTGAATTCTTGATTTAGTGAATGGCATCAGTCCTTTGAAATTCACTATATTGAGTGTTCATTATATTTACTAATTAAATTTAATTTTTAAAATTAATTATTATACATTTTTAAATATTTAAATATTTTTAAAAGGAATTTTTTAAAATGCATTTTAAATTTTCACGAATAGTTAAATTTAAAAAGAAAAATTTTATTTTGTAATAAAATTAAATTTAATTTTATATGTGTAAAAGGTATAACGTATTTATTAACAAGAAACAAAAATAAATTATTTTTCTTAGAATTTGATTAAATTTTCTATGCTTATCACAACAAATTATCTGTCTTTTTTTTATAAAATACGTTAAGAGATCGTTAAAATTCAGGAAAAATTTCATTTGATTAATCATTTAAATATATCTTGTAAAATAAGAACGAAGAGATAAGAAATTCGAATGACTAAAGTCGACAATTTATTATAATACGACGTTGTTGCTTGAATTTTAAGGAAATGATGACATAAATTCGAAGGAAATAATAAAACTAGGTCAATTAGTGTGAAGAAATAAAAAAAATTATTAGAAAATTCAGTTAAATAATAATCGTTTGAGAGAGTTTAAATTATAAACATACTTTTTTACATAAATTTACCCTTATTAATATATTCAACTGAATATTTATAATCAAACTGTGTTAGTTTGTCTGTCGTTTACGTCTTACTATGTCTGTGTGGTTGCTTGTCTGCGTGTTTCTGTATTTATGTCTGTACTCAGATGTACTGTACTTTTCAGTATTTGTATGTCGTTGTGTTTGTGTGTCTGTTAATCTTTTCTTTTTTTTATAGTCCTATATCAATTTTGTGTTTGTAAATATATATTTATTTATATCAATATTTCTGTGTTTATTTGTACATTGTTGTGTTTAATTGTTCTGTTTATGTTTTGTGTCTGTTTCTATGGTTATTTGTTTCTAAACTGTCTGTCTATCTGCCTGTGCGTGTTCATCTGTTTATATGTTTGTATTCAAAAATTCAAATGTAATATACTTACTGCTGTAGATTTTTACATTATATCTTATATAGCAGACCTCAGTAATAATGTCTTTCCCACAACAATGAACAGTCATTTAAAATACTGTACACCTATATGCACGATATACCAATTATATTGTTTATAATATATAATTTATATTAAGTATATTAGACTCACATATTAGGCCTATATACAAAAAATAGATATGTTTATGTGCGTAGTTTTAAAATTGTAATTATTAAATAATTATGCTTAAATTATTTTCAATCATTTAAAATAATTGTTTTTTAATTTTAAAAAGTTTGAACCATAGAAGGTATTTTAGAATTGTAAGAAAGATAAAGCGTGTTCATAAATTCACACGTTTTTATCAATAGAGTGACAACATACCAGCAACTTTATTTCAAAAAAACACTTTGAAAAAAACACTAAGCTATATATTTTTTTTTATTTTCAAAGCTATTGTTCTTCTTCTTTATATAAAGTAACGCATAAACATACTTTCTCATATTTTATATATGAAGTAGCTATATAAAGATCATAAAAATACGAATTTGCATGAAATTATTTTACAAAACACCAATTTTTATGCAAGATTTTGAATTTTTTAGAACTATTCTAAAAAATTCTAAGTATAATTTTAATAATGTTTAAAAACGTAAAGTAAGTATTGCACTTATAGTCAATATTTTAGTGTTTTTAGAATAATTTATCGAATGTTTTAAAATATTTTTGACTATATTCGTTCGAATTTAGGGAAGTTAGAAAGTTACGATCAACAGCTTGCAGCTGTTAGTAAACTAGAAAAGAATACACAGTATAATCGAGTGACAAACGTCAAAAAATGAAATTTTCAAAAAATACAATAACAAAATCAATAGAATATCATTTTATTTGACATTTGCCCAACAGATGTTTTTGGAAACTGCTGCGATAGAATCCTAAGTAATCTATCAACAAATAAAACAAAATTTACGTCAATCATAAAAAAATACAACAAAAAAAATCTAAATTTCTTTATTTAAAACCTAATTTCATATATTACATTTAAAAAAAACAATTAAAAAAATACATTTAATTTAAAAAATCAACAAAAATTAAATATATATTCTTTGATTTTTACAAGTTATGTGCTTATTTACATATATAATTACGTATTTAGAACATGCATATATTTTAAATTAAATTAATTTTCTATCTTAAAATTTCCTTAGAATTATTAATCACAAAAAGCGGTTAGTAATGAATAATTTCTTGTTATCACCTGTGGCATTTCTTTAAGTTTATCAATTAAAAACACTTTGAAGTTTTAATATTTAGTTTGTTTTGTTTAAAACATTTTTTAAAAACTGTAAATAAAACTAACTTTTTAAACTTTAATCCGATTATAGAGTTAAATTAATGTTAATATTATAAAAATAATTATTTTTGTATTAATAAAGATAAATATGATAATTTTTCTTAATTTTTTCTTGTAATTTATTTTAAAAATATTTAATGTAATTTTTAAAATCGATAGTCTTTATTATTGATTGATTGACGTCAAAAATAGAACTTTATTCGGAATAATTGTAATATTATAATTAGATGACGAAAGATTTGATCATTCGCTATAAAACCAGAAAAGACACGCCTATATCTACGTAATATTTACTTTCAACCAATAAACGAAACGAACGTTTTTAAGTTAAATGTATCTTAACTTTTTATGAAAGTTTCAACCAAAACAGTTGAAGTTTTTATTTACACTTCATTAAATGTCAGAATGGTCCAAAATTTAATTAAATATTAAATTTCAATTAATTAACTAAGCATAAATAAATTCTATTATATTTTTATCATTTTCCATCAATTTTGTAAAAAGAACAAAACAAAAAAAAACTCACTGTATAATACATATTTGCAAGTGTAACTAGAACACACAAAACACGATACGGTTAATTGACTTTTGGCCTACTTAGGTAAAATCTTCGAAAAGAACAATTAACTAATAAACTAACTTCCTGCAGAACAATCAAAATTTCGTAGTAAACATGGATGTAAATCAATGCGAAATAAACATTATAAATTATAACGTTATTAAATTTTCTCACGTTCTATCTAAACAATGTATTAATAAATTATTATTATTAATTAGATTTTTTTTAAAATATATATTATCACATAAATTATTTTAAAATATATATAAAGTATATGCAGATTATGTTTAGTGATATTTATAAATGTCAGCTATGGGTTTGTTTTATATGATAAAGGCAATTAAATTACAATAACAAAAAATAATATACAAAAAGAACTTTCTGCAACTTCTTCAACAAGAACAGTGATGTATAAATCTTTCAATTATATAGTTACCGAACCGAATGACTAATGTTTTCGGTTTTATTGTTGTTGTCAGTTTTTCGGGAAAATATTTTAAGGAATCTACAAAGAAAATAATTAAATTGACTTAAATAGACGACAATTCGAAGGGACAATTCTTTTCAGACAAAAAAAGATCAGAAAATTGGTTTGAAAAGACGACACGCCGATTGAAACTTCCATGCAGACTGTCCAAATTACTCTGCCTGTTTCTTGCCTGTGTTGGTGAGCTTTTTGCTGAGGTCTACTTTTGTGTTTCTTGGGTTCTATTGAGTGTTTTTCTCTGCTGTTTTTGTCATTTTAGTTAATATTTGTGTTACTGCTTATATTTTGAGTCCGTTTTTGGTTCCCAATAGACTAGATTTTCACGTGTTTCTCATTTGTTAGGTTTAGCGGTTAGGCGTAGCTAGCCCAGTTTCTGTTTTGGCTTAGCCAGGCAGAAACAGTTAGTTTCTTTCATTTAATCGATTTAAATTTACTGCTTTTTAACTTCCACTCGATCATTTTTTTGTTTTTGGCTGGCTTTTGTAAATTTTCATTTTTCATGGTGATTTTTAGTTAGTTAGTCTTGTCTTAGTTTAGGTGTAAGTTAGATAGTTCTGTTTTTGTAGTTAATTAGGGTTTCAGATATTTAGCTTCCGTGTAATTTTGGTTTTTTTTCAGTCAACTAGTTTTCGAGTTTTTCGGTTTTTTTTGTTTTGGTTTTTTTTTGTTCTACTGCATTGCAGTATTTTTGGTTTTTCAGGTTTTTCTGAGTTGTTTTTCAGTTTTTTCGGTTGTAAGTTCATAGTTAGGCTTTTCTAGGTCAGTTTCAACTGGCTGGCCATTTCCATAGCTTTTCGATTTTTTTGTTAGTATTTTGGCATTTTCGTGGTTTCTTCTTTTGTAGTTAGTTTTTCCTTTGTAATTCGTTCCATTAGTAAGTACTTTGTTTTCCTTGTTAGTTTCGTCTTTGTAGGTCACCCCGTTTTCCAGTTTTTCGGGCTTATCGGTTATACTGCTTTGCAGTATTTTGGTTTTCAGTTCTCCTATTATTTTCCTTGGTTTAAGTTATAAGTTATTAATTTTAAGGTAGTTTAAGTAGTTTAAGAGTCTTTCTAGATGGCGTGTCCATCTAGTTCTGGACCGTAGCGCATGCTGATATCTCATCGGTCCGTAAAAGGCTTAGGGATCTTTTAAATATTATTTTGGAAAACTGTCCAGAAGAATGCAGCTCTGCTGCTCGGAAAGAGAACAGAACAAAAATTCGTGAAGCTGTAAATGATCTTTTCTTGCTAGCAGATAAGACTATCCGAGTTCATCATCCCAACAGCGATGTTGGGATGATGAATAATTTAATTAGTGAAGCAGTTTCGAAATCTTTAGCTGATAGTGTCTGTCATATTCAACGGGAGGTTTTTGAGAAAGTCTGCTTTCTCATTGCTAGCAAAGTCAACAAAATATTGGACACTGCAAAAAACACTATTTTGACTAGCTTACCAAATGGTGTTGCTGTTAGGACTAACACAACAAACACCAAAATTATTCAGAAAAAAGTCCAAAAACATACACAGTCCTCACACAGTGCTGGCACACACGAGGTTCTAGTTTTCCAAAAGAAAACAATAATATCACTCAGAACAAAATAACACAAACACTCACTACGAACATAAAACCTAGTCAGTTAGGAATCTTAGTTAAAGCACTCAGGAAAATTAGGAATAACGGATTTGTATTCAGTTAAAGGCTGACAGCGACAAAATGGTGGCTGCCATAAACTCAGTAAAAACAATAGGTTAGAAACGGTTAGATTAGAAATTAGATACTCGGCAGTCAAACAACCTAAGGTTATTCTATTAAATGTCCCAGGCGATGCTATCACCAGCGCCTTCATATAGGAACTCCACATCCAGAACAGTGCAATATATACTACATACACACTCCAGGAATTTCAAGACTCTTGCTGTGTTCTAACCAAAATAAGCTACAACATGACACACACACACTCAGTGGCGTAGCGTAGTGGGGGCGGCAGGGATGGCCCGCCCCGGGCGGCACTTTTAGGGAGCGGCAAAATTTCACAATAAATAATAATAATATCTTGTAAAAATTTGAACCATTTCATTTCATATTTTTTGTCGCACCTACGATTCGGACCGATTGAAATGAGCACGGAATTTTTCATTACTTATTCTGTGGCGAAACTGTGGAATTTTAGTCTTTTAATTTAAATTTAGATACCTAAATAAGGGAGCGGCGAAATTTTCCTCCACCCCGGGCAGCTGACACCCACGCTACGCCACTGACACGATGATAAACATTGGAGAAAGTGTCAACTTCTCTACAGAAACTGTTCGCAAGTACCAGGAATGCCATTACACTGCCTTCGACTGAAAATTGTATCTCCGATCATACTACTCAGAAATCTGAACTCACCAAAACTATGTAATGGAACAAGGATGATCGTCAAACAGCTATCGAATAACATCATCGAAGCCGAACTTATGACTGGAAAGGGCAAAGGACACACAGTATTTATCCCCAGCATACCACTGATCTCTACTGAATTACCATTCCAATTTAAGACTGCAATTTCCAATCAAATTAACCTATAGTTTTACAATTAACAAGGACACACTTTAAAAGATTGCGGCATCAACCTCAAAGACTCCTGCTTCTCTCACGGTCAACTATACGTAGCTTGATCTCGAGTAGGAAATTCGAAAAATTTGTACATATATACCCAGGATAACAAAATGAAAAATGTTGTTTTTAAACAAGTATTGTAAATAGTTAGAATATGTTTTCAATAAAAATTTTTTTACCTCTTATATTTTAAAGTTTATCCTTTTATTCCAATTACCACACAATCTCATATCAACTCCCTGAGCGAAGCCGGGTACCCCAGCTAGTAATAAAATAACAATAAATAAATAAATAAAAATGTTTGAAGTCTTGCTCGTTTGTCTTTGTCGGTCCATTCGTCTTGTCTAGTTTGTCATTGTGTTCGTTTGCTTTTCGCGCTATCTGTCTAGCTGTTAATTAGTTTTAAGATTCGCGCTCGCGTTCAGTTTTATTAGTATTAAGTAGATATAAGTCTTCCTACTGACAGCCACTTGGCACTAACTTCTACACTTAGCTATTCGTGTTGGCACTCAATTATTGGTGTTTGCTACACTCATGTTTTCTTTTAGACCCTTCGGAGGACGTCGGCCTTGCAGCCTAAAAACTGCATGCCAACATCAAACAGAGGGTACTGTAGCCTTATGTACGCCGTTCAGAGGGATCCTACCTTTCTATACTGTCTTCTCTCCTTCCTTCTTCCCCTGCCCTTTCACTTACCCTCTTTTCTGCCGGCTAAACACTTCGTGTACGGCCGATGTCTTTCTTAAATGTATGTATATGTGCATTATTGTTGCATAAAGCGTTAGGATTGTCACGGCAGACCTGTAGCAAGAAACTGAGGCTCAGCATCCTTAAATAGAACTATTTGCTATTAATTCAAAGACATGTACCCTCTATCAATTATGAACTGTTGGAGACAATTTTGGAGATTCTTTAAGGGTTCTTTGGGATTTCCCAAGGAAAATATTTTCCCGAAAAAGCTGCAAACAAGGATGAAACCGAGAGCACTAATTTTAGGCCTGTAACTAGATAATCGTCCACTAATCAATAACATCACAGTTCTTGTTGAAGAATTACCGCACGTAATAATATCCATACTGAATACGTTTCGCAGAAAATAAATCTTGGTGCAATGATTTTTCTCTTTATATCTTACTTTTTGCTATTTTAATTGAAATGTTTTTAAAATTCTCTGTTTTATTAATAAAAATAAACGTTGGTCATTTTATGCGCTACCCCACAGATAATATAGTGTTGATATTTGTCAGATTTTAATATCTAAACGTTTCTTTTCAAGCAGAACAGTATTGATGATTAAAATATATTAAGATAGATTTTATAAATGTTTTGAAAACTTCCCAAAAAACTATCAGAAAATATATGTCGTTGAAGAACAATTCTAGGAATCTAATAAATTACTAACTAGATTCTACTAAAATTTATAAATTTATTTATCAGTAATTTAAATAATTTATGAGTAATTTGAATGCCATGTTTAAAAATGTTATTTTTATGAATATTTTAAATAAACTTGCATTATGTATCATTTAAAAATATAATTTATAAGAATTATTTTATTATATAACAAAATAAAATTATTTATGAAGCTATTATATGAGAATATACACGAGAGTTTTACCGAAACAAATAAAAAAGTGAGCATAACTTTTTTATTTGCTGACGTAAGTCGTTCATATCACATTTGTTGTTAGAGTAACTCTTCCTCTATTCAACGGTACTACTCAACATAGCCTCCATTACTAGCGATGCATTTGCGCCATCATTGAACCCAACTCTGGAATCGTCTTTGAAATATTTCAGGTGTGCATTGTTGTATACATTTCTTCACAGCCACTTTCATCTCGTCTACATTATGTCATCAGATCGTTGTCCCGAAGGCTGTCCTTTATTTGACCGAATTGATGGAAGTCAGAAGGCGTCAAATCCGGGCTGTACGGTGGAAGAGGGCACTTAGGTTCAACGATAGCGCAAATGCATTAGAATGGGACTATCGTAATATAATATAATATATAATAATAATAATATTTATGTAATAATATAATATACATTGTAATGGAGCAAGAAGTTATTCCCACTTTTTCATTATTTTCGGTAGGTTTCGTATATTATAGTCTTACATATATGAGTAAATGTGTAGTCTCACGTATACCGTATATGACAATTTACTCCCACTCATGTACACTTTTTCATATTTTTATTTATATAAGATTATATAAAAAAGCTGGTCAGAGAGAGAGGAGAAGCTGGAGCTACAGCCACAGGATGATTTATCAAGGGACTCGGCCAAAATCTATAGAATATAATTTTAATTATAAAGTCTATAGGCTTAATTTAAGTAATTTCAAATGCATAAAAAGTGGAAAAAAATTTAATAATGGAAAGCAAAAGGAATAGATACGCTTTATTCCTTTCCAGGAGTGCTTAGTCTCAGGAACTGATATATTTATGTTTTCGCATACATGAGAGTTTTATTTACATACTATCATATAATAGAAAAATTTGCATATTTTTATATATAAATCAACTTAAACTTAAGAAAATATATTTTTTTATTCAAAATTTGAATCATATTTTTCTCAAAGTTCATGGATATATAATTTCACGTTTTTGTAATTCAATCAAAAAGCTAGATTTTCATGAATGCATTTTAAATATATATGTATAAGCAAAATAAAATGAAGAAATTATAGATAAATGTTAAAAATTTTCGTAATATATTCTAAATTTCTGTCATTTATAATCTTACACACATGATTACATAATTATCATTATTATAAGTAACAAGACATGAATTATGAGGAAAGTGTTTTATAAACAACTGTCATTGTATATTTAATTTCATTATTTTCAACTTTAAATTATCAAATGTATTATATTTCTCAACCTTTTTATAATTTCGTGACAGGCCTTGACAGTATATGCAATTTATTTTACCTGGGGTTCGCGAACTACCACTTCGGTAACTTCTCACCAATGTCTCTTAACTCGTTTATAATTTAAAAACTTATCTAAAAATCTGCTATTTTGTGTTATATATTAATTTTTAAAGGTTTTTTTTAGATTATCAGAAATTCGTTTTTCAACTTTTTCATGATATTAAATGCGTGTCATTGTAAATAAATGGAGCTCGAAATTTTCTTGATCAATACGTTACTAATGACTAAAAATTCATCTAAAATTTAAATTATATTATATCTTATATATACAATTTAAAATTTATTAAAAATTGAATTGTTAAAGTGTTATTTTTCAACCTTTTCGTAATTACAAGAGCCCAACATTATCGAAGAACATCATTAATTTTTCTCTGAAGTTCTCGGCCTACCGGTTGGAAAGTATTATATAATTATTTTAAATATATACTAAAATTTAAAATAATTTTATATTAAAAACTGGTAAATGAGTTTTTTTTATTGAAATATTAAAACTTAAATTAAATCTCCGGAAAGATAAGAAATCACTTATCTATTATTGAAGAAAACTTATATAAAAAGTAAATACTGTATGTAACTTGATCATGTGATATAATCTTCAACAGAAAAACACGATCATTATAGTTTTTGGTAAAGTAATTTTGATGTAGCACACATTTTTCAGCTTACAAATTCAAATAAAATCTTCTAGAGAATGAAGAGATATCAAATTAAAATAATTAAAAGATTACAAAAATATAATTAATTATAAATTCATTGATTAAGTAATTAAAAATTGAAAATAAATGAATAAAATTTGTATAACAGACACTAATTGAATTCAGTTTTTAAAATATTTTTAAAAATTGTAAAGATTAAGTAAATTAATTATTGTTAAGAGAATGTAGCAGGGCTTTACGAGAAAAATATATTTATAATATTAATTTTTTTAAATAAAAATAATAAAATTTGTTATGTTAATATTATAGACTACTAGAAAATGTTGTTTAAATAATTATATTTAATTAGTAAAAAATAGCTATTCGGAGCTTCACTTTAAAAAAATTCAAGCAATTTATTCTCTGTTTAGAACGTTAATTTTTGTTAAGAAAATGTAGAAAAGTAATTTAAAAAAATAAACTTGTAATATTAAGTTTTAAGATAAATATTACTAACTTTATTATTATAAATATTTTAATTAAAAGTGTTATTTATATAACTTTATTTAATTATAAGGAAAATGGCCATCATCAGCTTCAATTACAAGACCTTCATTCTGTATGTAGAAAGTAAAGTTTTACTAAAATACATTAAAATATTAATAATATATAT
>NW_019384576.1:1484020-1502576 GCF_000671375.1 Centruroides sculpturatus | reverse complement strand
ATTACTTTTTTCATAATTAAATATATTTATCAGCATATCTTTAGGGATTTTCAAATAAGTTATCCAATTCTCTATAATAAAATTACCAAAATATTTAATTATAATTATAATTTTTCCTGAGTAAAATTTGACCTTTCAAATATCAAATTTTCTAAAATTAACAACATACTTTAAAAATCAATACAACAAACACTTTTATTATTGACTTTCTTCCATTGTTTTGATAAAACAGTAAATGATTATTCATTAAAATGAAATTTTTAAGAAAAATCCCTTCGGTAAAAGTTAATATACGTGTATATATTTATATCATTGACCTTGACCTTTCGACATTTTGACATTAAGAACATTCACAAGTTTTTAAAGAATAAAATACACTCTGTTTACATGCCAAAACGTATAAATTATTAAAATTTATAAATAAATTACTTTAAATATATATATTTTTATATAAATTATTAAAATTTTTAGCACAAAAGTTACTATAAATTGAATTAAATTAACACAGTTCACGTTTCCAGTATCTTTATAAACTGATCAAGAGGTTACTTAACCTTGAGAAGATCGTGCTTAGTAAATGGTTCTTCGTGTCTTTGAGGAAAGTAATCTAGAAATGATTGCGTAAAAATTATTATATATCTTGTTTATAGTTATTTTTTATATTTTCTCTGAAAATTTTATTTTGAAACTGCGTTAAACTTAGGAAGTTTGATGAAGAAACATAAGGTTTCTATCTAAAAAAATATCACGTTATTACATTTCAAAATTCGTATTTTTTATATATCTGTGATTATTGTATATATAAGAAGAAAATATGTTAAAATTCTCATAAAACCGAAGCAATTTTTAAAGGAAATTTATATATTTTAAGTTACGAAACCTCATTATATATAATTCAATTGTTATATAAGCATGGATGTGATCCAAATCCTCTTTTCTTTCTTTATTCTTTTAGCAGGAAATGTGTTGTAAAGAATTTTAATTAAGTGTAAAATTTATATATATTTTTTATTTGTGTTTAAGCTTATGTTCACTATNAATATCACGTTATTACATTTCAAAATTCGTATTTTTTATATATCTGTGATTATTGTATATATAAGAAGAAAATATGTTAAAATTCTCATAAAACCGAAGCAATTTTTAAAGGAAATTTATATATTTTAAGTTACGAAACCTCATTATATATAATTCAATTGTTATATAAGCATGGATGTGATCCAAATCCTCTTTTCTTTCTTTATTCTTTTAGCAGGAAATGTGTTGTAAAGAATTTTAATTAAGTGTAAAATTTATATATATTTTTTATTTGTGTTTTAATTTTCCTACATTTAGATTGAACATAATTTTGATTTCATCAGTTTTATATAATGTTTTGCTATTGAATTATAGTTTTTAGATTCTAAAATATGAAAATAAATAAAATTTAAATTTCTACATAAAACTGATATTAGTCAAGTCTGTTTCTAAAAAAATTAAAATCTAATATATATATATATTTATAATTTCAGTATATTTTTACTTTTAAATTATGTTATAATTTAAGTAGAATATTCTGTAATTAAATTTATACAATATTTACCTATCAATAAACTATAAACTTAAAATAATTAATTTAAAGCTAGTTATAATTTTTTTAAATAAATATTTTACTACTAATTTTTAGGGTAGAAAGACCACTATATAGGTTACAGAGATTGAAGATATTACAAAAATATATCTTAAGATACCATCTATATATACAAGGATATATTTTATAAAAATGATGAATGCACTGACCTTCTGTAAAAGCATTAACTAGTTCTAGATTCCAGTTTTAAGTCTTTAAATAATTGAACTATTGCTTGGGGGATTGAGTTAAATTAATAAAACACATCTTACATTTCAATATCATAATCAAGTATTCCAGGACATTGACAACATTACATAGTTCTAATTTATTTTAAATTAAATTATACAGTAGTCATAGAAAGATCAATTATAATAATTGTCGATTATAATTATAAGTTTTTTATATGTAAAAGTTAAAATATGAATTATCAACAAATAGATCGCGATCTACTTTGGGAATTGTTACTTTATATTCTGCGAAGGAACTTGGGGATTTTTTGATTTATCCAAAGGAATTTTCCCTTTATATATATCTTAAATGTTAAATTTGAGGTCGAATTTTGTCATATTCTATGAATAATATATTGTTAATAAATGCATCCTTTCTTAGAAAGTGATGTTGAAATATGATAATATAATAAGAATCCTTGGTTTCAACAATGACTTTAGAAGGAATTTTTTTATAGAAAAATATCTTCTCACTCGTATATAATAAAAATAAATAAGAAAATAATTGTATTAAGTGTTAAAAATTTATTTACTGTTTTTCTTGTAAAGTTCATATTTAAAACTTTTATATTTGACACTTTAAAGTGAGATAAGCCTAAGCAGGCTACTTAAAATTTAAAATATTAAAAATAATTACATTATTTTTGTAATTATTTATAGAATATCTTTCTACAGAAATGTAGTAATATGTGTGTATTAATGCAAAACTAATAAAGTTTTCAGATTTCTTTATTAATTTTAGAAGGAAAAAAATATAAAAAATATATTAAAAATTCAAATTAGCCTTGCATTTTATATAATTTATTTATTATTTTTCTAAATTTTATTATGCAAGAAATTAAAAACTATTAAATAAATTACATAAATTTCGTAACTAACTTGAATTTTTAACATTTAAATAACCAAAAATTTATTACTTTAAATTTTAATTTTAATCATTTTTCGGGGAGTTTTCTAATAAATTTCTAAAAAATTTATTTTAAACAGTTATATTAAGTAATTATCTATTTAAAAACTTGTTTACGAATTAATATAATACACTCGTACTTTACCAATAAATAACGTATAGACGTTGCTATTTCTACAATTAATGATACAATTATAAAGTATAAATACAATTAATCAGTTCAAATTTTTTGTAAAAATTACAAATGAAAATATTTTTTTTAATATAAACAATATATTAATTACATTTTTATAGATTTCATCAATAGAAAAATATTTTTAAATATATTCTTACAAAGAATTGTTGATTTTTTCACTGAAATCAATTTATACGGAAATTTATTCTTGTTATATTCTATTTAGTTTTAATTCATTTTAAAGTTGATATTCTCAGTCTATAAAATTAAAAATAAGATAAAAATTATCATAAACGTTTATATATTAAAATATGTTGTGTTTAAAATTAAATATTATTAACTGAGATATCTATTAATATTATAAAAAGCAGCCCAAAAATCCGTTAACCGTTTTAAAGACCTTAATTGTTGTTTTATTTAAATATTTTGTTAATTCAAACTTTATTTTAAAAATTCAAAATGAGATCCTTCTTGTGAAATGCACAAATTACAACGCTTTAACAAATTCATGCGATTTATATTCACAAGTGTAATTGCATCATACTAAATAAAACACGGTTTACTGACTTTTGAGTGCCCATCAGTAGCCAAGTGAATAAATCCATTAATTAATTAAATGCTAGTAGTATAGTCGTGGTTTCTCACCTCACTTATTGCATTTGAACTTTTCGGGGTTTTCTTGATATGTTTCTCACATACATAAGGGCCCGTTTCTCATAGAAAGTCCTCCCGTGAAGTATCCCCTCAGTACATCTCCCACGTGTCATGTTACAGTAACCAAATAAGCCAACTGTAAAGAAAGTACTTTGTACAAGTATAAATATGCTGTGACGGCCAGATGAACCTCTTTGGATAACCCTGGATTGATTCCTGGCAAGAAACTACTCAGAATTTTTAGGGAGTCAGACCCAGATGTGTTAAGCCTCGTTCCTCATCGCGTAGCAGACTCCATTGTGGATCTCGGAGTTAGAATTCATAAGGGGGAAATATTAAAGTATAAAAAAAGTACAAACATGCTTTTCTAAAATAGTATTTATATCCACTTTTTAAAATATTGCAAATTATATTTTTCAAAATTAATTAACAATTGTTTTCTTTTTTGTAAATAGTCATTACTAAACTGGAGTGGTGAATAGCGCCCGAGCCAGTTACAAATATACTAACTCGGGCGCTATATACCTGGCTTGGGTGATAGTCACCTTCTTCTTTGCTAAAACCTTTAAAGTTTATGGGAAAAAACAATTTTTTCGACTCTTGTCAAAATAAATTTCCATTTATATCATTTTTTTCATAAAATGCTAAATTTAGAGGCTCCTTTGTGTCTGAAAACAAGCCAGTCAGAAATGTAAATCTCTACCTGTCCCCGAAACGTATAAGAATATATATAAAAGCAAATCAAAACAAATTCTCCATTTATCAAAGCAAACTTGAATATATATCACTTTTGTATAACACAAAAGATAAAGTTTTGGGTCTTGCAATATATATACATAATATACATAAATTCGTAATTAATTTATGTTAATAATTGATTTTTATCTATTAAACAATCAAATTTATAAGATTCATTCATCATTCATAGGACATAAGTTTTTCCTATGGATTTTGATTTTGAAGTTTGATTTTATTTAATAAAAATAATTTATATAATATATTCTAAGTGTTAAGTAAATTTAAAATGAATAATAACTTCCTAATGAAATTTTTCGGTTCAATATTGTTTAAGTATACTGAGATGATTCTTTATAAACTAGACAAATTCCTTTCTCTGGAATCGGAAAACGTGTAACAGAAGTAATTACGTTGTGATTGGTAGGAAAACATTTAAAAAAATCATAATGTAATTCGTTTATTTAATAATCATACGATATAGTATCGTGTTATTATATCATCTGATACAATAATACAATTCCATATCCAGCCAATAAATGAAACGAAAGTATCAACAGTTGAAGGGATTGTCTATTTGTAAATGTTTAAAGGCCTATTTTAATGAATTATTTCATTGTTAAATACAGAAAAACCTTACTTAATATCGTCAATAAGTGTTTGGAAACTGCGACTTATAACGAAACTAATTTTAACATAGACTAAATAATATAAACAAAATATAATTAGGTTAAAATATTATTTTAATTCGATCGTGCATTTATTTTCCATCTCATAGAATCAATTTTACTGTTTATAAAGAAAATTCAAGAAACAACAATCATTGTAAATGATTACTAATGTACTGTTAAGTGAGAACTTGATACATTTTTAAATTTAAAATTAAAGTATAATAATTATAAAACTTTATTAAAAATACTGTAGCTTATCGTAGATCTGTGGTGGCACTAAAAGATACCTTGGCATTCTACAGAATTCCAAACTTTTGACTGGTAAAAATCTCCTCATATGAAAATTTGCCATGTTATAAAGTCAATGAATATCAAATTTGAGCAAAAAATGTCTGCTTAATGAATCAGCATCAGTGCACTTAAAAAATTCGTTAATCAATGTTATTTTATTTTGTTTTCTATTGGAATAATAACAATTTCAAAGAAAAAAAAGCATATTGTTTTAATAATTGTCACAAATTACTTGTTTTTCATATTTTTCGTTCCTTTTTATTTACTGGCTGTAACATGTCATGACAGTTAATTTAGTTAATTAAGTACAACTTAACATTGACGATGGCTAACTTCTCTGTGTATACGATATTGTGACGTTAATGATGAGATCACAAAAAAGGCTCGAACTATACTTTATTAGAGGTTTTTAGGTCGAAGCGACACGAGTCGTCCACGTTAAATTTTGACATTACATTTTGGCAGTATTGAGAAAAGTAACTGGAATGGATATGCTGTTTCAAGAATTACATGTTGGCAAGTGAGTTTAATAAGTTTCGGGTAGGAAGTGACTTAAGTTTAGGATAGAAAAATTGCTATTCTACTAGAGTCTTTTGGCTTCGATATCGAAAGAACTTATAATGCAATAAGTTCTTTCGATATAGCATTATAAGAACAAATTACAGATATTGCCAAGAACAGATTTGTAATTTCTTGGCGATTGTGGATTGCAAGAATAAAAACGAAAGAGTGCAATGTCCAAGAGAAAATATTGCAAATTTGTTCTAATAGAAGAGCAGAAGGTAGATTAATTCAAGGTAGAAGGTAGATTTCTTGTCGGAAAACTAATAAAACAGTTATGACATTGTTTTATAATCAAAATAAAGTGTTTTCCGCTTTAATGATGTTGAAATGACTTTATAATACGAGAAAACTATTGACGATTTTTACTTGTAAGAGCAAACATCATGTCTTATAGACAGAATTATTGTTCCAGAGTGAGTCTAGTCAACTTATCAATAATACTATACCGCGCATTGGGATAGAAAGTATAAAAAATATTCCATCTATCAAAGATTTACCAAGATAAAATTCTTTCGGTATGTAGACCGCATTTAATAAACTTAAATAAGGCATATAAACCAAACATGAACTATTTAGCATTTTATAGAAATGTTATAAAAAATTAGACGTTTTAAGACATATCTGAATCAACATATTGTGCATTATATGTTATTTATTCTATTAAGAATCAGAATCTGTTATTATGAACATACTGACAATAATATTAACGGAAATTAGCAAAAATCTCTCCCGGAAGATGAATAAAACTAGGATTAGCCTTATATGTATAAAATCACTCTGATATGAAAATATAGAATTTGAGTATATTTTCTCATATTAATTAAATGTATTGTACTTCGAAATGGTAAAAATAAGTTATTTTTAAAATAACCTTGAATATCATTATTACTTTCCCGTCTGTTATATAACAGAGGGAAAGTATGGCGATCGTTCAAAAAACGAACTTCCCCGCAAGATGTTTATATTTTTGGGACAGGGGACCTTGAAACGTGAAAATTGCAAAAAAAAAAAAAAAGAAGTTGGAATTTTTACTTTCCCGGCTGTTATATAAAGGGAAAGTATGACGATCGGTCAAAAAATTACCCTCCAATATTTTTATATTTTTGGACTTAGGTGACATTGAAACATCGAGAAATGCAAAACAAGTTGCGGATTTTTTTCTGTATGCACGGATGTTAAGTGTTTGTATGGGGCTGATTTTGTTCACCCATTTTGAAATGTTTCAGGGATGTTTGTGTATTGGGAAAAGCGTTTCTAGAAATTTTCAGGGAAATTGGTCTATTAGTTAGGGAGATATTAAGGGGGTGGGACCATAATGTATCTCAAAAAATTCTAAGTTATTAAATCTTTTTACTCGTACAAATTTTTTGTTTACCAAAAAATAAATGTATTTGTTTCGAAAACTTTTTCAAAAATCACCCTTACTCTCAATATTAAATTTTTTGATGTTTTTATAACTTTTTCAATATTAATAAAATAGGTTTTAGAAATTGATATTTTTCCATTGTCAATTCTAGATCCAAAGTAAAAATATAAAAAATTATTTTTTAATGAAATTCTTTGAGATAAATATTTTTCGTCTTAATAATCAAATTTTTATCGAAATCAGACAAAGATCTTTATATATTAAAGAGGTGCGGAGAATAATATTATTAAAATAGTTAAAATACCTTCATTTTATGAGCAATTTTATGTAAATCTGAAGACTTAAAAATAATATAACAATGGTAATATAATGGTAGCAATTATTAGGGACGAAAACAAATAAAGAATACTAGGAAAGTCCAACAACAACATTGCCAGCTTTTAAAATTCCTAGAAAGTATTTTTATCAGAGAAGGATTTCCTCGATATTCGGTCAAGGATAATGGAACACAATTTATTTCAAAAGAATTTACTAGTTTTCTGAGTATTTGAGGAAATAAAAATTACGATTAGCAAATTATTATTTTTATTACTGTAGAATTTGTACAAAATTTTACTAAATTTTGCAAATATTGATAAAATATGTGGATTAAACTTCTGTCACAAATTGTAATAAGAGTAATTGTTTATGGACACTCTATAATGAAGAGTCAAGTAGTCGGAAGAACATCGTAAAATAAGTTGGAGATACGGTAAAAATTAAGTTGAGAAGAATAATAATAAAAGGAAAATCTGCATATTTGAAGCCATTAAAAAATGATGATAAAATTGAGCCCTTATAAGAATTTATTACTAAACGATTGTATTTAGAATGTAGTGTGATTATTTGTTCGTAAATAAATTGTAAATGATAAAATTACACTGAGAATTTCCGTACATTATATAAAGTTTTTCTAGATTTTTAAATACTGCTTTGCGAGAAGCGAAAATATTTGAGGGCGAGAAAAATTGTGATGTCTGTGGGAAGATCACGAAGAGGAGAAATTGCATAAATACGCGTTAACACAGATTTTCGGTACAGAAGACATTAATGGAGAGCAAATACTATATTATTATAAGTATTATATTAAAAAACTCAACGGGGAGAACATCAATCAAATGACTTTTTTAAATAAAATTTACGTAAATATAAACATTTTAGATCCACGTTCAATATATTAATACAGTGATACCCCGAACTTACGCGATAGGTGGGACCGAGCGATAACCGCGTAAGTCGAATTCGCATAAGTCGGGGTATAATTTCGCAATTTGTGTAAATAAGCTAATAAATGTTCTCGTTAATCTTATCTCGTCTTTTGATTCGTTCACGGTTGCAAGAAATCATCACATAGAGTCTCTCAAGCCTCCGTAGATATAACAAACACAGAAATAAATAACACAAAATAAATTGTAGCTATGTGTCGATTCCGCGCGACACGTCCGAACATGTAAGCTGAACATTAGTGTGGGTGGAGTGAGTAATCAAGAGCTGCGTGCCGCTCAAACAAAAGACGAATCGACGAGATTTGAAAATCGCGTAAGTCGGGGTAGCGTAAGTCGAGGTATTACTGTATATTTATTTGGCAGGATTTCCGTAAATTATATCCAGATCCTCTCAGAGGTCAAGAAAAGTTCTGGGTAATCTCCTGGCCAGTATATTAAAAAGTATAAAATAACGTTAAAAAGTTGCAGTATATTCTTAAAATAAAATATTTCAAAATCTAAAGATATTTATTTATTAACACAGTATACAAGAAATGTAATGGAACGAATAATTTTGTGTAGGTCGCCAAATTGTTGATATCCAAATGTCAGGACTAATCGTATGTGGGATGAAGGAAAGTGAGGTAAATAGCTAAAGTGACAAACAAACCCGTTTATTTATACTATCTTACAATCTATAGTGTCTTGTCTTCTGGTGGCTCTGGACTGTTCAGTTGTTGACCCCGGGGCAGTCAGTGTCCCTGGGATGCTCGATGATGTGGGAGGTTGTGACGAAGGGTAATAGCCCGAAGTTCAAACAGGATGGTGGACACCCGTGGAGGCAGGGAAAAGTCTGGACAGTTGACTATAATTGTTATATGGGGAAAGTCTGGACAGTAATTGATACTATCAGAGGCTGGGAGAAGTCTGGAAGAAGTCTCTATAGTTAACTTCACTAGGAGAAGCAGGGAAAAGTCTGTCTTTGTCCTTGAGATCCAGATTTTTTAAAAGATTCTCTTTCCCGGATCTCTAGCTTTTGATTGGTCGGTTTCCTGTATCTAAGCAGACAACAGACCATTTCAGGCTACCAAATGTTTAATTTGACACTGTTTTAATCCGATCAAGGAAAATTAATCGCACCTTGAAACTCCTGTTCGTATTTAGTTGTTTCGAATTCTTATAAGTCTGACACATAATATCAACGCTGCATCTCCTTTTAAGTTTATTTAAAAACTTTTTTTTTCTCTCGATTAATAATTTTATTTCCCAATTTTATTTAGGTTTTTCTTCCAATTTTTACGAGCGTTAGAATCAAAGCCTGATCTTTTGATTTGACACCTTTATGATATTTTTAACACGTGAGCTCGAGTATTGCTCCGGCCTCAATTTATAAGAAATGTTTTTAGACATATAAATGTGAATACTATTGCTTCATATTTTGTAGGGCTCGGTCAAATGGAGTATTTTTAAGACATCAAGAACAGAGATTTATCCAAGCGCGGAGTACCTCTAACCCGCAAGTCCCTCTAAGCGCAGGGTCTTATGCGAATGCAAATGAAGCTGGCGATGAATATAAGGCTCGCTTCCAAATAACTCTCTAGCTTCCCCATGATAGGATTAGAAGGGCTATAGCACAGATCTGGGAGCATACTACTACACAAGCAAGTCATTGATCGGCTAAAAATTTATTTTAAGCCAATCAGCGACCTACTTATGACATAGTGCTGTCATTCAAAAGTAAAAGACAACAACCAAAATACAAGAACAAGACACAAGCAGCCAACTGTGATGAAAGGCTTGAAAAATCAAGCCTTTTATCACAGTTGGCCTGCTTGTGTATTCATCACTTAAAATCTTGAGTAAAAATAATACAATTTGAAAATAATCACAAAAATTTTATAAAATATCCCGAAATAAGTTATTTTAAATTTTTAAAATTTTATTTAAAGATAATTTCTTTTAAAATTTTTTATTGTAAGTTGCAAATATTAAGAAATTGAAAACAAATTAATATTATGTAAATCAGTTCAATTCAATTTGTAAAAAATAATTACTGTATATTAAATTGTATATTAAATTAAATGTAATCAGAAAGTAAAAGAATGAAATTGAAACCAATTGTAATATTAATTTATATTTAAATTCTAATTAATAAAACAAAAATCATTTTAAAATTTCATTAAAACTTTTCAGCATAATAAAAGTTGAATTATCTTTATATTAGATTTTAATTAAGAAATTTAATTAAATGTAAATTTATAAATAAAATAAACAAAAAACATAATTCAACTTTTAGTTTTTTCTTCTGATTAAAAATACATTTTATTTATAATAATATTAATTAAAATTCTCATTACATTTTACTCTGAAGATATAGAAAGTAAAAACATAATATTATCTTTATTTTAAATATATTAAATTATTTTAAAATAAGTTTAAATTGTTTATTTGTGTATATCATGCACCAAATAATTAAAATTTCAAATACTTTATAAATATTCGAAATTTTTAATACGTTTAAGTATATTTAAATAGTACAATCTAATTATGAAATTATGTCTAAAAAGTCAATTTTATACGTTTATTTTATAAACTAATGCTTCGTTTTTTATATTAATTAATTAAATGTGCCGAAAATAAATTAAAATTAAACGGCGATTTATAAAAACTTTGACAATTTGGAAACCCAGGAAGGAATGGGGACATGGGGTAGCTAACGAAGAAGTTAAAATTATGTCAACAATAAAAGAAAAATAACAAAAATATTACATTATAGCCTTTATTTATTATATTTGGCACATAATTATTTAAATTAGAAAAAATGTCAATGTAAAAAATCAATAGCATTGTATGAAAAATAAATCATTAAAAAAAAGCTTGCCCACATCCCGTTCCGCCCCGCACTCGAGGCAGAATGGGGTATGAGATTGGTGCTCAAATATTAGAAAAAAAATATTAGTCTTGTTGCTTACAAAACTGCAAACCAGCACGGAATCGTCATCATCGCTGACAAACCCTCAAAAGACATTTGAGCCCATTTTTTTGCATGCGACACGTGAACATTAACCCTCAATCGACTGTGAATAAGCCTCGGTGCAGTAAAGGCAAGTCGTATCATCTGCCCCTTCCGAAGTAATCGTCCCCTTGTTTTTTTTTTTACTAGACTGGTCTTTTTCCTTTACCTTGTACTTTTCCTTTACGGGAAACCGTTCCATTGTGCCTTACCCGTTGTGCCTCAAAGCACATGCTTCTAAAAATCAAGTAGAGAAAAGGTTTATGATTACTTTTTGCGTTATTTCATTCAAAAATACAAACAAACAAATCTTTAATACACTAGACTATATAAATTTGGTTCAATTATAAAATATACCATATAATTTCATTATTTTATTGTTGATACACTTGTAATTTAATCAAAAAATCACGACGCAAGGTTTTATTGATCAACGACAAAGCGAATCTCGGTAACCAATATTCATACTGACGTGTTGTCGAGGTCTGAGTGTAGGACAAGGAGCAAACCAATTCCCTCACATCTCTTTCATATGTAAATCGTTTTTCCCATTCCGCCCAGGGTTCCCCTAAGCCTTTAAATGATGTTTACAGCGTATTTTTTATGTATACATCCATATACTTAAATAAGAATCTTGTAATACAGGAATACATTTTACCCACTATTTTATTTATTTTAATGGAATATAATCAAATCAATATTTCAAAAATTTAAAATATTAACTTTGAAATTGTATTACATAACATATATTACGTGACTATTACGGCCTAGGAGATAAGTGAAATAGATTCTGAAATGATCTCAGATGTAGGCCACAACTGTTCAAAAGGCGTAAAAATATACACATAAAATCAGTAAAACAAATAATATAAATTTTATATAGTTTACTTTATGTTTCTCGCATAAAAGACTACTTTTTGAGTGCCTCTTTGTGTTCAAGGCCTGAGCTAAATGACTATCTATGACAAATAATTTTTTTTTATCCTTTTATTTTTACCGTGATTAAATGGCCAAATATAATAAAATTAAAGTTTTAGCTTCAATTTAAATATATATAAAAATTAAATTGTGTTAATACGTTTTTATATATATTTAAATTGTAGTTTCACTAAGCTCTGGGTAGATGGTATTGTCTAGTGAACAATAGTATTAAAACACAACTATAAAATATTGAACGATGTTGACAATATCAAAAAATAGAAAAATTCTACTAAAATAATTTTTTAAAATTACTGTTTTTGATGAAAAAGAATCAGAAACGTGCACTTAATCTCCTTAAAGCGCAGTAATAACATTTCCTGTAATTGAAAACAGCGTTTATCGTGCTTAACAGTGAATGTGAAATATTTATAACAGGTTTAAAATTTTATAAATAATAATATAAAAATATTAGTGTAAACATTTTAAAATTATAATAAAAAATAAGCAAATTGCTTCAACATAACAGAAAATTTATTTTTATTACTTTTTTCAATTGTTTTCTATATAGGAATAACCTTCAGAAAAGAATATAACTGCAAGGTAGTCCATTCTGTAAATATACAATACATTTTACAGAGATAATATTTACCTGTATTACACGTTTATAGACAAATCACCAATGTAACATAGTACCGTTTCTTACTTTTCACTAATGCTGACCACAGTGGCTCTCTGAATACACAATGACTTAAGAACTATAAAACTCCACAGTGTTTAGGCTAAAAGACCAAGATCCAATAAAAGTTGAAATTCTAACAGAAAATTCAATTCAATCCAACAAGATATAGGTTCGGTTCGTAATAGAAAAATGTAAAATTTTTAATCTGGATCTTAATTCTTTTTATGAGTGATATGGCTTTATAGTCCCAACTTTATAGAACCCCACTTTAGTGTTACGTATTTATAACTATAGAACGTGAATCAATTTACTCCACAATATCACATTACAGTAGAGAGTCGTTTATCCGAATCAATTGGGGACTGGGGTTGTTCGGATAACTTATTTTTCGGATAACAGATTATGTACGAAAAAATATAACCTATCTCGTGTTGAAATTTTTCTCCGTTGCGTGTCGCTTCGCGTTGAATTTTCGTCGATGTTAAGCTTAATGTAAGCTTTTTAAAATAATAATCGTGGCTATTATATCACTAAAAGTTATTTCTTTATTTTTTACAAACAAAATATATATATATTGAAAAATAAAAACAAAAAAAATTATACTTTAGAAGCTAATCTAGTATCAAAAACGTTCGATTCAGCATAACACACAGTCCTCGAAAAAACACCACACAAAAGTGTCAGTGCTGCCAGCTAAAACACACTCAACAAAAAATATATTGGAGTAGCCCAAGATATAGCCAAAGATTGCAGCGCCACAGCACTAGAGAAAATTTAAATTTGCCGACTGGAATTCTTTCGGATAACCGACGCTCTACTGTATTATTAACAGTTAATTTTTCTTGCAAGATTACACTTACAATACTACAAAGACATGTGTAAGTTCAGCAGAGGATCAAAAACTGCTTTTGTAACTAACCAGAGCACGTAAAATTCATTTTGTATTAGAATGGAAAATAAGAAAGATTGTTTTCTTAGTGTTTTACATAACAATATAACTTATATTGTTTCGACTTAATGCAATAAACTATTTAAATATTTAACATTTTAAATAAATAAATGGCTATAAATATATAGAAAGTAGATTTATATGTTAAATAACTGAACCAATTAAATATTTATCTTAGGTTTTAAACTTCAGAAAAGCACTTTTTACTTAAGAAATTTATAAAACTATCTTAAAAGTTATTTGCGCAATACTTCCTTTAATTAATTTTAAAACGAAATTAATTTTAAGTAATTACTTAATTATTACAGTAAATAAACCTGATTGGATGTATTGTTTAATAAGAACAAATAGATAATTTAATGAGAAGAGATGTTTAATGATAAAAATTGTATTCAAGGTTACTAGATTAAAGTAATAAATGACAAGTTTTAGAATAAAAATTTAAGTGGTGTATGTTCTAAAAATAAATAAAAAGTAAATAAAAATACCATTAAATACAAAACAATGACTGTCATTGTTTTATTAATTAAACTTTTTCTAAAACACTAATAATTATTAAGATTCTTTTATTAAAAATGAATTATGAGTTTAATCGTTTATTTTCTGAGAACATAAACTTTGTTACATGTTCTATTGTTAAAAGAGGTTTCAAAATGTTAATTAATTTGATTAATTGAATACATACTTAATAACTTATATTTAACTTTTTTTTTAAGAAATTAATATAAATTTTTTTAAATGATAAAGGAAATGTGTAATTAAATATCCTGATTGGTAATATTTTAAATTTTATATTTACATTCCTCAATAAATGTACAGAACTTTGTAATTGTATGTTTATATTCCGACAGAGTGGTTTAGAAAAGTGTATACACACATTTATCTCAAATTTTAAGGAAATTTGTAATATTTAAAGGCAAATAATTGAATATATTATGCAGTAGTGTGAACAGATTTCTTACCAAACATTTCCATATCACTTATTTAACAATATAAATGAAGTATGAACATAAATTTGAAATCATGTTGTATAACTTAGAGGGTCCATGTAATATATAACTTAAAAGATATATTATATGCCTCTAAATTTTGTTATAGGGTAAGTTGGGATGAAATTGGTAAAGAGGTGAAATAGATCATGCTAAGCTTTTAGCGTCATATTTTAAAGTTTTCAGTTTGGTGTTTTGTACTTGTGTATTACTGGTACGTTGAAGACTAGAAGTTAAGAAAGAAAATATTTGACGAAACTCGTTTCGATTTCGTCGAAAAAATATTCTTATGTCTGTGAATGAGCGACGAGAACACGTGAATACTTCGTAAGTTATCATCATCGCTAACAATAAACTAAAATATTACACTTATGATTATAAATAAAAGTATAGATCTGTTATTAAGCAAAATTAAAGGGATTTTTGACGATGTTATACTATGATAGATTTAATGTGACGGTAGTATACAACTAAAAATGTTTTTCTTCGTATTGCAGTGCATAAGGGGTGAATTGAATTAGATTAGATCGGGCGGAATAGATCAGTAGAATTTATGAAAATTTATTTACAGAAGTTGTACAAACAGGATAATAAAAATAATGCTCATTTGTTTCATAGTTTTTTATTTTAACTTGTTATTTATACTGTAAGTGCATTCAACGATTATTAGAACAGTTTTTTTATTGATGAATAGAGACTTTGATATTAACTCTATGTCTCTATTCATTAGTATAATATAGTATAGTATCTAATATCTAATTATAATAGATAATGAAATTATAAGTGGCTGGTCTTAAATTACACCTATTATGGGCAAGGTCAATAACAAGTCTGCTAGGTAGTCAGCAGATATAACTAGACAGGGAACGTGATCTTTGCTTCTCAGGTTAAATGACCCTAATAATAAATTTCCGAAATAATAAAATCAGAGTAAAATTTTTGGTACTAGTCCGTTCCTCTAAAACCGCTTAGTTACACAATGATGGTAAGGAACAGAGTTCTTATTTTCATTTTTGTCTGTGCTTTTTTGAGCATTAACATGACCTTTTTACCCATACCCATCGGGTAAAAAATGTTATTTAATTGTTTTATTTTAAATTATTTTAGTATAGTGAGTTTATTTTGACGTGTTTGTGTTTGATTAGTTCGATTATCATAATTTAAAAGCATGCAATTCATTTCATACCATATGGAAATTGAGTATGATCTATTTCACCCCTTTACTTGGTGTATTATGGATCGTTTGATAATATGTTTTGAAATGTCTTTATCATCACTCTGAAGAAATTTAGCTGTTTAGGAATTATGGTGTTTTAATCACTAGTTGCAATACTTCTTTCACAATGAAGTTAATTTAATTTTCTCCGTTAGCTTTTTACAAATGATTTTGCTGAAACTGATCCCTTTCACTCCAATTTACTATAATATAATAAAATATGTAACAATTGAATTAACTAATTGATATTTTCTGAGAAAATCTTTAAAAAATGTGTAATTCATTAGTTTAATAAGCCTATTTATTCCATTTTTAAGATTTTTAATCAATCTATTTTTTCACCTTTTTTCACTACAGTATTTTTTCATGTCTAGTTTGTATTTGTTATTCAATATGTTTAAAATACTTTACTAATTTTATGACGAAAACCATAAAAAGTATTAAATTTCTTTTAATATGCAGCATATTAATATATTATATATATCTTATTATTATTATTATAGAGGGTGTTCATATTGATATTTATCCAGGTTCAAAAGGATCTTTTCAGCATTGCACAAATTTGTGCAAATAATGCATTAGTTTCCCTGCGATGTTTATAGTAAAATAAATAAATTCATTCATAAAAAGAACATGTGTGAATCACTCAGTGATTCCGAGGCAATACGTAAATTTTTCGATGTCTTTATTTTATAAGTTAATTTATTATTTTAATAGTAATAATTACTTTATTTTATAAGTAAAATAGACAACACCATGCAGTCTTCTAATACTGTGATAGAGCATTGCCACAATGACTTATACTCTCGATTCACGAACACTGCTGTGAAACGAGCAATTATTTATTGTGAGATCGTGACAATACCGGACTGCAATTTTTAATCATATTTTTAATTTATTTAATTTAAAATATATGCTCTCCACTTCAAATTAGTAATGGCTTGCCTCTGTACATTATACTTTTCCTTTAACAACAGAATTGTGCTGGTCATCTATTTAACACCTTTCGGAGGAAAATATTTGAATTCAAATAACGTGACGTTTGTTTTGTATGGGAAACACATATATAGTTACTCGGAGCCTCGTACCTCTAAGGTTTCTATATCTGATGTTGTCTTAGGTACTTTTTACACTAAATGGTTGGTATGGCATCTGCTATAGTGAGCAAGATTTTGCTCCCATATTCATCGACGGAATCCTAATAACCGTTGTCTTAATTAATATTCTACACTTGATGGTGGACGAATGGCTGGACGACTAACCATTGAAGCAACTACGGCATATTTGGTAAAGCAGGATAGTACACAGCTCATTCCCTAGCAGGGTGGTCTGCTCGCGAAATACCCAAGAACCACTCTGTGAAAGATACAGAAAATTTATGTAGGGTCTTGAAATTACCACGCGACTTACACATATTCCTTTCTGAATGAATTAATTTACTGTGAATATCGGAATATTATTAATTCTCCATAGTCTAACATATGTATTTGTGCAATGCTGGAAAAGAACATTTTTTGCGATAAATGCAAAAGTGAATAGCCTACCCTGTATCTATCAATAACAGAAAGTATACTGATTTAAATTTGTAATAAACTTGAATATATTGTTTTGATTTTTTGTATATTTTTTACAAAGTTTAAATTTAAATATAAAAGTATTATAACAACTCAACCATTTTTAATAAAGTAAAAATTACATTACAGATACTAAACATACCTTCATTTGCTGGCGATGTTCAATCACCAGGAACAATTATTCTTCACTGCAGAGATAACCGTTATAAAGAAACGTTATATTTTTAATTGTGTTTAATTGTGTGACATTTTAGACTGTTTTACATATTTGTGCAGAGTAGGAGCCTACAAAGAAAGGTCATCGCTGCAATGAAAAATAGTTGTTCCTTGTACAAACACTTAATCTTTTGTAATTTTATCAAATAGTTTTGTACTATTTTTATATTTTTACTAGCTGCAAGGACCCGCTTCGCTGGGCAAAAAGTAACGATAGTGAAGATTAATATAATTACATTATAGCTAACCTTACCCGTTTTCACAGAATGCAAGAATTAGGTCCCCCGTTTCCAGACTAATTGGAGAATTTTTACGTCCAGTCAAACGAACTATTTTCAATTTTAACAATTTTCTGGAACGTTTACAATCGTTCTATACTCGAACCAATATTCGAATTTTATGTTTGAATTTAATTCGAACAAATTCGAAAAATTCGAACAAAACATTCGAAATAGAAAGCCACTTTCAACCACTTTCAGCCTCATATCTCCCGCACCCTTATAGCTATCGAGACGCAACCACCCCTATGCACGAATGGAGACTTGGGGCTACC
>NW_019384576.1:1480932-1483852 GCF_000671375.1 Centruroides sculpturatus | reverse complement strand
ATATATCTATATATCGTTCTATATATATCTATAGATATATATAATATATCTATAGATTCTATATATATCTATACATATAGATATAGATTATAAAATGTGAATTCATTATTTTTCAATAGAAATTAAAAAAATATCACTAATATCATTAGTGATATTTTTGTAATGATATTTTTATAAATATCATTACAAAAATATCAATTCTTTTATTTAAAAATAATTCATAAATTTTTAAATGTTTGATATTACAGTGAGCGATCGGTTAATGTACAGAATCAGTTGCAAGACTTCGTTCGCTGTCCTATTGCTTTTCTCGCTTCAGGATTTTTCGAAAGTAATAGAATTGTCATTGTAGAGATCCCTAAGCCTATTAACTTCAACCTGGTTTGGATGCCATTCTAAGACCGTTGTTCTGACATCCTCCCACTTCTTAAAAACATCTTTAATAGCAGATGTCGGCATTAATTCAGAAGAAAACATATCTCGCCGAGTTTCTTGGTGTTCTTCATTGAAGAGTTCTTGACGTTCTTCTGTCGTCAGATCAGTTTCAGGTTCCATTATGAACTCTTCAATGTTCTTTATTTCTCAGATGTAATTTTTGTTACTCCTTTAACTGCTTGAATCTTCTTGATTATACTGTATCTTTCTTAGATAAGACTGAACTGCGCCCTACTGTAGACCTGTTCAAGCCATACTGCCCAGCAACATCAGACATCTACTCACTCTCTCTACCTTTGCTATAGTATTCTCACTTTTCGAAAATAAAAACCGATACAAAACTTAATGAGTGCCCGCCCGACAGTCTCGCGAATACTACAAAAGAATTGTTTCTGTCAGAAAAATAAAAAGCTGGAATTACCAGGGAGAATTTCAAATTTCGGAGGAATCCGGTCAGTATATACTGAGTTGAGCGTCGATGTCGACGTCTCCGAAAAGCTTTGAATTGTTGCCTGAAGATAAGGGAAGACCAATCGGTATTTATTATTTTACGTCGCTTCTTCTTGTATTTGTTCTGTGAGGTGTTCGTTATCCGATTTGTTCGTAGTCCGAACTGTTCGTTAACCGATCACCCACTGTACTTTTTTTTTAATTTAGTGGTGATCACTAAATTTAAAGAAATGTTTAATTACTAAAATGAAAAGATTGGATTGATGGAATAAGGCAACGCAATACTTACAAGTTAGTCGATGTACTGAACTAAGGGGAGATACCTACCGGGAGTGCCTTCTATGAAAAACTAGCTCCTGTTTAGATGTTAATCACGTGAAGTAAACCAGAAAACGTCACATTGGCAGTCCATTGCGAGGCACCAATCCGTGACTATTTACAGAGTACTAGTTTCTATGGTTTTAGCCACTCAGCCACTAATGGTAATAATGAATATAAATCATGCAGTAGAATCATACATAACTAATATAATAAGTACATTTTAATTCTATATGATTTATTCTTGAATCTCCTCAGACGCCAAGCTGGACGACAATCCAAGGTTTGGCCGAACTAGAGGACAGCTTGCAGCAACTGTGGACTGAGAGCAGCAGGACACCATACGTCACCTGATTATCTCCATGCCTGCCCGTTCACAACGTGTATTCACACTAGAGTTGGCCCAACAACGTATTAGAACCTCCTTTCACTTGTAGTTATTCCTGCAATAAATGATCCTTTTGTTTTCATTTTGTAATCACCTACATATATCACCGTTACACTCCCACACGTGAAATTTCGTTCGATTCCGAGAACTTCTTGGTGCGCTAATTTTTATGGTAATTAATTTAATGTATTACGCTTGTTATTTTTGCAGCCAATCAACCTAAGGATAGCTATCGTTCAAGATAATCTTTGTTATAATTCGTGAAATATTTTAATAATTTCTCTTATAAGTTACGAAATGGATTATTAAAATTTATAGTAAGTTTAGAGTTATCTTTCTTAGAATTTCGAAAGCTTATAACATAAATAATTTTAAATACTATTAGAAAGATTAATTATAAATGTTCATTAATTAAAATCTAACCAATGATATAAAATATAAAAGGAAATTTTATTAAAAACATGAAAATTAAAATGACTTTGAAAATACTTAAATCAATACTTTAAGTTTTATTCGCAAATATTTTAATAGGATAACGTATATAATATGTCCATAGTAATTTAAGAAAATTATAGTAAACATAAAGTGTCTTACAAATTAATTATAAAAGTATAAATTCGTAAATTATTTTCAAATTTTTTTCACTCTTAACACTAAAAGGACCATTTTCAAAATCTATCGGACCACTTCCGAAAAATTTCTGGACCTTTTTCATCCTTCTGGATTCGTCGCCCGGTTTTCCAGAGTGGTAGGCTAACCTCTTACAGCATAGGCAATTTAATCGTAAATTATATCCAAAATACATATTTGGATATTATTTACGATTTTTTTTCTGAATACATTTTTATGCTGTTTATGCTTTAAATCATACTATAATACAATTTCTTTTAAAAAGTTCGAAGTTTCAAATTTACTTACGGGTATGTATTTTAAGCGAAATAATTATTTATTTTCATTCGAGAAAAGTAGAAAGATTAAATCAATGAATAGAGAAAAGTGTATCCCAGAGGAATAAAGGTCTTCACTAAACTATAAAAATACCCCTGATCAATTTTCCTTTAAAATCTTCTTTAAAAACAAATAAATAAATAAAAATAAACAAAAAAAATGACCTAAAACACTATTCTATTTCAATTGATACGAGAGATTTTTTTATAAATCTAATAAATATACTGTTTAAAATTAAATTTATAGTTATAGTTTAGTAAATTAAAAATAAGTTATTAATTTTTATAGAGTTAATTTTCATGTTACATTATAATTAAGGATTTTAAAAAATATGTTAAAACAATTTTTAATACATAATTATTAATAATTTATTCAATATAT
>NW_019384576.1:1465721-1480899 GCF_000671375.1 Centruroides sculpturatus | reverse complement strand
ATAAATTTTTAAAATAATTTTTAAAAATTTAAGTCATTATAATTGAAAGTAAAATTTCATTTATAAAATTTGCATATTACACGGATTATTTGCATATATGCGCGTGAATTTATTTTTTAATAAAAATATTCAAAATATCTTAAATATTTAATAAAATTATTTATAAATTCTAAAAATTTAACGTTTCAATACAATAAATTTATATTATTTTAATTAATTTTCTCTACAGATTCGTTTACTTACCACACTTTTAGAATGCCATAAAATGATTTATTAAATTACTTTTAGCTGCTTTAATTGTAATTTATAGTATACTTTATTAAATTCAAAAGTCATATTTAGTTTAGTTGACACCAAATAATTTTTATTATAAGATTCATTTACTAATAGTTGCAATTCTGTATTCTCCAAGTTATAAAATGAGTGATTGTTTTATTTTATATATTACAAAGCTATAAATTTATTAAACTTTTCAGTTAATATTTTGAATGGCCTACTTAAAGTGATCAATGACCCATAACCTAAATAATATATGTTTATATATTATTATAAATAAATAAATTTAAAACATAGAAGTTGTAGAAAACTATAAATTATAAATTTTGTTATAAAAGAACAGATGCCTGAGTTAAAATAATGAAAGTGGAGATATCATCACAGACATTGAGAATAAAAAATTCTTCTATTATCTGCTGAAAATCAAATAGAAGAAAGGTATATCGAGTGGTAAAATAAGTTTCCATACGCTTTAACTGCATGCAATAAATAACTGCATATTTCAACAGAATAATTCTCAAAGAATTTTTAGTTTTGTGTTTTATTAAATTTATATGTGTACAGCAGCTTCCTACACTGTTTAAAAAATAATTACAGTATTTAATTGTAAACACAAGTTAAGAAAGAGTAAAGTATTATGCAAAAAAATGCCGTGCTTAAAATATCTGTCAGAATAAAAGTTAAGTTTGTTTAATAATCCTTTGCCAGTGTTCAGTTCTGACCTGTCTTAAGCGTCCTGGCATAATTACAACAAGGTTTATTTTGTTATTTCTGGAGTAATTTTACTCCAAACATCGAATCAAACAGCTTTTGGTTTTTCTTTGTTCCGTGTGTCATATTTTTTAACTTCATGACCTATTTCTTCCCACAGATGTTCGATGGGATTTAATTCAATTTTCATGACTTAACAACAGAATTAAAAAAATTTCGACTTATTTTCACTGCAAAAGCATCAGGTTAGTTTACATATCGCGTTTTTAAAATTTACATAAAAACAATGTACAATATCTTAGTAACAATTTTCATATTTATTCCACTTATTTTAAATGTCAACTTATTTTATCCACATGATAAAATATTTCATGCGTTTTCGCGTTTATTAAAACACCGTCGAGAGATTTCATTTGTATTTCTCGCCAGCATTGGAAGACAATGAACTGACTGGTTCAATGTAGGAAATGTACAGCACGATAAAATAAGTCATGAGAAACGACATTTTTTGATGAAGTTAATTGATGAAGGTAGACTAAATATTAAAGAATCTAGCTAATAACTGTCTTTAAATTACAATACAGCTCGACACGTAGTTGCAAAATGTAGGAACACTTGGATACTTGACAAGAGGTCTACAGCACCAATCCAACACTTTAAAACGTAACATCTACAATAGTCAAGATATTGAAAGAAAGATCGAGGAAAATGGGCATATAACGTTTTAAAGCTATTGCTAATTTCATGTGAAAGAAACATCAAGTGAAGCTGTCTCTAGCAACTATACGTAATGTCTTAACTATACAGCTATGTATTACTTTGAAAAGAAGCTATATGATGTTAATATTCAAAATACAATTGATTTGGCAATACGGATATGGGAATGACTTCACTGTAAATGTGCCTAATGATCAGCTGAAATTATTATTTATCGACGAATGTGGTTTCGATCTTCATCTTAGACGAAACAATTGCTACAGTAGGAAAGGGCAAATAAGTTCGCAAACAGTTCCAACCATAAGAAGAAGGAATGTCATGTTGATTGCTGGTATGAATTCAGTTTCAATTGTTCACTACAAATTAATTCACGGTCCAGCAAGATCTCAGTCTTTTAACGAGTTGATTGTTGAACTACTGGAATATCTATATTTTCACGAAAACTTATCCAATGTATGATTAATAATGGATAATGCGAAAATATATAAAAGTAGAAAATTAACGGAATACGTTAGTGATAAAATGCATGCACTTAAATTTCTGCCACCATATTTAGAATATGCTTAATCCTATTGAAGAAGCAAGCCTTTTCTAAAATTAAAAACGCATCATGGTCAATTCTAGGTACTATTAATCCGTGCCAACAGGACCTTACAGAAGTCATCGAACGATTTGCAGTAACAGTTGCTGATTGCAACGGATATTTCACCCATGTGTCCAGAAATATAGCAAAAGCTTTAACGCGACAGACATTTATGTAGATATTTCTCGACAGCTTTATTACAAATAGAAACAGAATTGTCTTATTCTCTATGTATTAATTATTATTTTTTCTGGGAAATAAACGCATGGGGTATAACGAATTCGTTATCGTTTATTTATAGTTTTTCTTGTAAATATTTATGTAAAATAAAGTTAATACACATATGTTTATTTATTCTACATATACATTTTAATGTCGTTTTAATAAATTTAAGTTACTAATTAATATTATTTTGGGGATAAAAATTATATTTATATTAAAAATAAGCTGAGGACTTTAATAATCTTCAAACTATGACTCGCCGATCTGAAAGATATAGGTTGAATTTTGATTCATCACGAAAACGCACAGATTCACAGAGGATTGAAGGCTTACTCGCATACTGCTTTGCAAACTGAAGTGAAAAATATTCTAATTGCTTAAACTGTTCTACAATCCAATTAGCTGTAAAAATGTCTGCTAAATCTATGGAGCAATTCTTCTTAAGTTATGCAAATGAACTCAGGGTTGACTACAGTATGGAGACGTTTTTAATCTCAACTGCCACTCCTCTCGTTTCCAGAAACTTTAAAGCATATAACAAAGTAAATTAAATTCGTTTTTTAAAGTTTTCATTTGCATATATCTGTTCTTAGTTACTAGTACTGTAATGCGTGCTTTCCTTCATCTGTATAAATAATATATGCTTCATTTGCTACGTTGGAACAGCCATCTTTCATCAGTTATAGCTACCCGGAAAGCTTCCTTCGTAACGTAAATGAAGTCCGCTACTAAACATGACATAAACACACCCCACTTGTTCCTATATAGCGCTTCTGTAAAGACGTTCAGTAGAAAAGTACTCCACCACTCCAAAACTGTTGAGTCTGATGAAAGCAGCCATTTTATAGAATGGGTGTAAAGAAAAAAATAAGATGGTTGAAGAGACTCTCAGTATGGGGAATCCAGAGTAGACGTATCATGTGTAAAATTAACAATTGACGACAAATTGTTCTGAAAAAGAGAGATGTGAGAATATTTAAATAGAGGGAGGACGTTTTCTAAAGTCAAAATGGAGTAAACGTCCTCTAAATGGTATCTAAAAGGATTGAATTGAATTAACCACTCATCCCATGGTGGATGTATCTAAACAAGTCGTATGCATTAAATTTTATATTAAATCTTTTGTAATATTTAAATTTAATGAAATTATTATTCTTGGTTTTAAAAATATTTATTAATTAATTTTCTAACTAAAGGCTACATTAAAATTTGATTACTAAATTATTTAATCCTTTAAAAATCGTAGAAAATTCTTCGCATTGCATACAGTTTTATAAAATATTTCTTTAAAATCTTTGATAATTATATTAAATCTAAGATAATTTTACTAACAACCTTTACTAAAACGTCTCTGACAAATTAATTTCAGAAAATTTATTAATTTTTCATTTCATAAATGAGTAATAAAATTATATTCAGTTATTGCACAGAAGAATGACACGATTAAAATTAATTGTTCCTAAGGTAAAGTTATGAATTTCATTAGTAGAAAAGTTAAATATTTCTTAATATATTTTATTCTTTCTATTGTTGATGTAAGAGGTGAGTTCAGATCCCAACATAAATTTCTAAGCATTGCTTTGCATTTGCACAGCAAGCAAACAAGCTCGTTTTTGAATATTTATTAGTAATTTAAATTTTCATAAGTTAATTTAAGCATTCCCTTATACTTATTTTAGATTTTACATCAGAATTTAACGTTCTAAACCAGCAATGGCCAACCCTTCATGAGTACTAACATGTTGGCCTCAAGACAAAACATTTGAAGTGGCGAGGGCTGCACCTTTATAGTTTCATCCACCTGGCACTTAACATCAATTTGTGTGCTTCCTGACTCTTGATTGGTTGGACTAAAGTTAAATAGGTGGAAAGCGAGAAGAAAACAGAGCAAGAAGCAATATGAAGTGCAATTTTTGTAAAAATTTTGTAAACTCACTAGTAGTATCTCCTCGTCGAAATGTGAGTGCATCTATCTCAATACGACTTCAGAAGAACTTCGAGATATCATAGGCAGTCTCAGAACATGGAACGATTCTCTCTTCTATAAGGTTGGTCACATGTCATAAGAAAGTGACAATGGATGTTTATTAATTTTTTTTTTTAATGTACGCAGTAAAATATGTCATTGTTGTCTCTTGTGGATGATGTCTGTTGTCCACTGCTGTTCTAAAATATTATATCTAATATCTAGCAAAATAAAAGTGGTTTATATATTATTTTATCCAACTGGTTGTCTACTTTTAAGGATTTCTAGGAAACTAAAATAAGCTTAAATAATAGATAGTAATATATGTGACCGGAAATTACACCAAATCGTTAAATCTTATAAAAAATTTAAATTTTATAATAAACAACTTTTAAAGATTTATCTTTATAAATATAACATGTTTTTTTATTTCGTAACATAACCAATAAATCTTTTAATTCTTAATTACCAAAGTGCATCCACTCAGGTTAATTAATATGAAAAAACCAATGGTATGAAAATATATCGTAAACCAAGTCTTTGTAAAGCCAAATTATTTTAAATAAAAAAATTAATATTTAATATTAAAAATTCCAAATTTAAAGCCACGATTTTCGTAAAATTATTAAACGATAATGATGCAACGTTATTGTGAAACGTCTTCATGGAAAACTGTGAAAATGTTTTTGATAATGTTGGACTTAATTTTAATTTATTTGACAATTTATGCTGTAAATTTTATATTTTTCATTAAAAAATTTATATAATCTCTTGAAATTTGAGTTTAAAATTGCACCTAATCACAATTTTCAATGTGTAAATTGACACTAAATTATTCTAATAAATATTCATAACAGCTTATTATTATTCATATCATTATATCTAGACAATTCAGAAAATTAAGAATTGATTTAAGTAAGTTTTTCTCATAAAATTTTTAAACGATAAAAGATTATATATTATATACAACTTTAGTACCAGGTAAGTTAATATTTACACCACATTTACTTGAAGTAATGAACGTTTTTACGATACACAACGTCTAGTTTATTTTAAATAATGTAAAATTAAGTGTAAATTTTCATATAAATGGCTGAACAACTACATTTTTCAAACTTACTTATAATTTTATTGCCAAATTCTGCTATTAATGCATTTACAACACTGCAATTCTAAAATAATAGCAATTTCACGAATGCATCTAAAGTTTAGGTTCTAGTTCAGGAATTTCGACTTTAAGGGAAAATCATTAAAATTTTTATTATATTCTTAATAGTTTGATAAATTTATATATATATATATTGTAAGAGGATGCGTTAGTTGTCCACCGCATCGTTCACATCAACCTTAATTTTCTTAATTTTAGATAAATGAATATTATTAGAGTCGACCACCTATAACACTGTTGATTATTTCGTTTTATATGAATTCCATGTTGTACGAGTCACTTAGATTTTACAAATACATGAGTTGTTCACAGCCTGGCACACGTATTTGTAAAATCTAAGTAACTCGTACAACATAGAATTCATATAAAGCAGAATAATCAACAGTGTTATAGGGGGGTCGACTTTATATTTCTACTTTAATTTTAATTTATAAACCAAATTAACAATTTACAAAATTTGTTTAAATTTGTTTAAATAATAATTCTGAGATTAAAATTAAATCTCATTAGATAAACAGTATAATAAAATGGATTTAATTACAGCAACATTAATAAATAATTCATTAATATTTAATTTAATATATTTAAATTAATTATAAACTGTTGCATTTAATAATATTTGCATAATCATATTTAATTATCACTTGTAGAAAGTAGATTAAATCACGTGAAATTGTTGTCAATGTCTCATGCTTCAAATAGACAAGAAATAATATTTAATAAAACAAAAATGAAAAATAATTTGATAAATGTTTGTATTTATTAATTATTTTTGTGAATATTCACATGAATTAAGTAAATATTTTGTTTCGTGAAAACCGAGTATTTTCTTGTAAGAGCATCTTGGGGATGCAAATATTTTCAGACACATACAAAGAATTACTTATCAGTTTGATATATATATATGTGTGTGCTATATGTATATTTCATTCATTTTTAATTGATTTGTTATACATTTAAAAATTCATAGATTTACCTTACACATTTATTTTGTTCCATGAATCTGGAATCATAGGAATTTTGTTTATGTTTGTTTATTCTTTTATAGGTAAATCACAGCACTGAGTTAGAAGGAACGAATTCGAGTTATTTTGATGGCGAGGATCTGCAATCAGCAAAAAATCGCCGAAGAGTTTAATAGGCTGCATCCAGGCTTCTCACTAATCTTGCACATCAATCTGGATGCATCCTATTAAACTCTTCAGCGATTTCTTGCTGATTGCAGATCTTCGCCATCAAAATAACTCGAATTCGTTCTTCCTTGCTAAGAGCCATGCTATATCTTTAATAAATAAACATCAACATAACTTTTATTGTTTCAGACTTATGAGGCATCGTGTATAGGTCTATATTTACGAATGCCATACAATGCATTCATAATACTTCAAATTAACAAACTATTATGTACTTAGTTATATATATAACGTCTTTTTTATGTTATATATATAGAAAAAACTAAACAGTTAGCATCCAGAATAATGTAGCACTTAGAATTTTCAGTTTGATCATGACTATCCGTCATCTTACCTTATGCATTTAACATTGTCCGTGCACTGTGATATTAATTCAGATCATATTTTGAAATGTGAATAAACTTCAAATTTATGTAACTTGAGAATTTTATGTGAAATTTTATGATAATTTTTGAAATATTTCACGAGATGTGAAATGAAACACCTGTTTGCATAATGAAAACAATGTGAGTGATATACGAAATTTAAAATTACAGCAATAACCTAGTAAATAATCACTCAAGTAAATAACCAGCTATTTAAGAATTTGACATTTTTCTTAGTAAAATATGTGAAGTTTATAAAATGCTGTCAGTTCAAGAACTTTAAAAATTAGTTTAATTACACAATAAATAGAAACTAGAGAGGATGAAAATTTTAAATTTTCTTAATTGTGTTTTGTTAATTGATGCATTTCATTTCTCTCCAACTTAATATGCTTATTCACCTTGTTCACCGTTCATAATATCGTTTCTCGGAAATCCATTTATTATATGTTAATTGTTTTATTGTATCCCCTTCTATGCATATTTCTTATTCGCTAGAATAAAAGTTTGTTCTCACGAAATAAAGACGTGTATCTCGTGCTCATTTATAATAACTTACTTTATATCTATATTTCCGACCAGTATCATGTGTTTGTTAAAAATTCACATGTTAAGAAAAACAAAAAATACAATTAAGAATATTAGAATTATATTTTAACTTATTTACACAAATATTTTCTTAATTAAATGCGAATATTAAAGTATAAGTTTAAATAATAGGAAGCTTAGAAATATCTTTTTGTCACGTTTAACAGATACAGTAATGTCGCTTATAACGATTTCTGATGCCCGCCTTCAAACAAATTCGTTAATCTTCTTTATTTAAGAGATGAGGTTCATCCTATGTTATTATGTGTATTTCAGCATAACTTTTGATACACCTTAAGCGATTAAGAAAGAAAATTTCTCTGTGCCCATTTATACAGAAGCATTTAAGTTCATGTTGTCGGATTTAACAACATAAAAATGTAACATTGATAATTTTTTTCATAAAATATTACACTAAAAATAAAAATAATGCAAATGTATAATTAAACAACTTATTATATTATTGTCAACTGAGACTTATCGTATTATAGGACTATTATACGATAAGTCCCAGTTGATAATAATATAGTAATAAGATATAAGAACATAAAGGCAAGTATAATTAACAATTTTATTTCCGAGAAAATGTATCTCGAACCCATTCATCTAGTTGCAATGGGGCGAAGTACCGTCATTCGTAAGAGCCAGACAAATATCATCTTAGGTTATTTTTCTAATATCTCTTTTTATTTTTAATTAATTTTCTATTTGCTCTAGTTTTTAAAAATAGAGTATTTCAGGAATATTCATTATGAATAAATTAGCTAATGAGCCTGAATTGACCAGCGCTTATAAATTTTTAAATGTGGAAGAAATCGACAATTTAAATTTAGTATTTTTTTTTTTTTTTTCTGGAAGGAAAATTATTAGAAATTTTGTTCCAGTAAAATGAGATTAAATAACATAAAGGGAGGCGAATAATGGACTTGTTAAGACAATTTTTCGTAGCCAATCATTTCATAATTCAGAAACATTATTCAGTCTTTCGCCAGTTTTATTGGTCTACGTTCACCGGATTTTACGATACTTCTATACTGTTATTCTTTTTGTATGAATATTTTACTTTTTATTTTTATACCACAAATACTTTTTATATGAATATCCCACAGATTGGGTATATATCAAAGAGCTGTAGTCACAAAAGGAATTAAAAAACATTTTTTCGAGAAAATTGCAGCGATTCATCAGAGTTTTGGCATCTTTAACGGATCACGTTTTGGGGGAAAAAAGAAGCAACAGGAAAAAATTACTTATAGGAAAGTATTTATTACAATTAAACTAGATAATTTCATAAATTGAAGTGTCATTAGAAACTTATTTAAAAATAAAAATTTTTCAAGGAGGAAAACAAATCTTTAATTACTTTTCGAGCAACTTTGAGTAGGCCCTATATATAGATATAAGAGAAATTTGTAAAAAATATTTTACATTTTTTCGATAGAAATTTTATTTATTATTGTTACATGTTAATTTGCCTTAATTAAGCGCACTCAGAATATAAATTAATTAAACAAAAATTTATGGTTGATGCTTTACACTGCTATTAAAACTGAAAATTTAAATATGTGTTTAATGTCTTTAAAATTTACAGATTTATATAAATTACTTGTATTAATTGCTAAGTTACTTATAATTTTTAATAAGAAATTTATGATTTGAAAGGAATAGATAAACAGATAAAGACTACTTTAAGATTTAAAATTAAATAAAAATTGTTAACAAAGAATTTAATTAATTAACAAAACAATATATAATATTTGCAGAATTGTAAAATTTAAAAAATTATATTTTATATATTTTTATTTTATTTACTTTACAATTCTCTCAGACACTAAATTTGTGGAGATATATCTGGATATATCACACTGTTATTAGAAACAAACTTTGATGTTTGATAAGCACTTTTTATACTAGTAGATCCTAAAGTGAATATAATTTGAGACAAGAAGCGTTAATTGAATTTTTATTTTACTTTTCAAGATATTTATAGTTTTTAAAACGCTTTCTCGGGTATTTAAATACATAAAAATATATATAGATTTATAGATAAGATAAAGATATATCCGATAAATTCATAAATAGGTAAGCAGATTTATGATATATATCTCTAATCTTTACATAAAGTGTTAGTCAGGTGATGCAGTTTTCGTTTCTCATTTATCTATAAAATATATTCCGAATATATTTTTGTTTAATTTTTATAAATTTCAATAACATGTTTTTTATAGGTGAGATCGGGGCAACTTCGGCATGCGGGGCAAGTTTGTCAAGCGCTTTTTTTAAAAAACAAATTAAAAGGAGACTTTGGTTATAGGTTAGGCAGTTGAGTTTTATTGGTGGCTTGTTGAGTGTAGTGTTTTTATTGTTCTCCAACAAGCGTAGTTGAATTATCAAGCAAATTTTCATTTTCGTTGAATTCCATATAATATTTTTTTTCCATTTATATTGAATTGGCAGGTTTTGTTATAATTCCATGATAACGAAAGTTACTTTTCCTGTTAGAAGGATGTAACTTCAACTTATTCACGTGGCCAGATCGTGGCTTGGCATTCTGTTCTCATTGCATTTCGAAATCATGACTAGCGGGGTAAGATCGGCAACATAAAGCCACATTAGAAGCAAAGGATAAAAATCAAACAGATGATAGATGAAAACATGTTTGCATTTGTTATTCATGTATATATGTCTTTCAACTTGCATTTCGTTGCAATAATATTAAATGGGTGTTGGATTTGTATTTCTTTGTTTTAATAGTGAATTCCAACTTATACATTGTTAATAACATAATTTTATATACGTGCCTATCTTGCCCCATTACTGTTGCCCCTATACCAGGGGCAACTTTAATAAAAATAATTAAAATAATTACAACTTTACAAAAAGAGAGAAGTTGCCGATCTTGCCCCTATACCCGGGGCAACTTCGTCAATTTCTCTCTTCTTGTAAAGTTGTAATTATTTTAATTATTTTTATTTCCAAACTGATTTTAACCAGTTCTATAGTAAGGTAACATTCCAATAGACAATATGCAAAGCTTTTTTTTCAGTTTACAGCAGTATTTATTACACAAAATTTAAGTAAAGCTTAACATGCCGATCTTGCCCCGATCTCCCCTATATATATTATATTCATTATATTACATTTTTATAATGCTTTCAAAAGATATTCGGTAAAAGATGTGATTGGTATATTCAATCTATTACAGAATGGCATGGGTTCGAGTCTGAGACATCTACTATACATTTTTTGAAAATGTTAACTATTATTTTATTTAATGGAAGAAGATGCTATCTAGATTATTCATTTGCTAATTACGTGGAGATTATAAATACTTGTAATATGTAATAATATACAAACAATTTAGCACTATCATTTGTTTATCTTGAATTGAAGTGGATCAAGTGCCACTCTCAATTAGCACTAAAATCGAATGTGACGCTAAAGCACTGCAAATAATGAAACATATAAAAGTGATGTTGATACACGATTTTGAGTTTGAGTCACTGTATTATTTTGATAATGCTGTATTGATAGTTTTCAATGCATATTCGGACATTTCAGAAATCCTGTTTCATAAGAAAGGCTTACCTATTTATGAATAAAATTCGTTCACAAGTATTCATTGGCACTTTACGAATAGCATTAGTTAAGTAGGCGCTATATCGAGGTTTGACTGTAGTATTCAGCTATTTTCTTCCCATTTAGACCAACCAATGGTCAAATGAAGAAAAACCACAGAACTCTATAGTTGGTCCCATATTTCTTTTCTGACCAAGAGGCTAGCTGCGTAGCTTCTACAGGTTTCCTTTACTGTAACACTTACTTGGAGCCAATTTTCTCATAGATACTTGTAGTTTTCTTGACAGACAATTCCCTTGACAGATTGCCAGTGTTGCGTTGTTTTTTCCATCAATCAACTAAACTTTCAATTTATCAGATAATATCATTTTAAAAACAAAACAAGTTGAAATTTATTTTTCTACTTTCAATTTCTCAAAAATAAAGTTGTTACATTAATTTAAGTATTGAATTTCATTATTATTTTCATTTATGTATAAGAGATTTTTTAATTTAATGTTGATCGCATCTCTAAAAATTTATTTATAATTTATAATTTTAAAGAATGGTACTTTCATCTGGCGATTGTCTTTATTATTTTAAAATAAAAATAAATGAAATCGGATATATTCATTTGTCTGATAATTATTCTTTAACGTAAGAGAAAATAATTTATTACATTTCATGGTAAAAATGAGTATTTTTTGATTCCATAAAATTGTGGAATTTTTAATGGGTTTGAATATTATATTTTTATTATTTATGTATATAATAAACTGATATAATTTTATATAATATTCACTATAATAATGTTATTATACTTATTATGTTTATTTTTTGTTCATAAATCTTGTTGTCTTAAAAATGTTCTACTTTACATTGTTTATTTCGAAACTAACTCATTCTCGAAAAAACCTAATCAATTTGAATTCTATAAAAATCGAAGACTGGTTTTCTCGTAAAACATAAAATAGGTATAACAAATATTTCCGTAGAATATTTTCTGGGAACCATGAGATAAGAAAATGGCATTTTATAGAAACGTATAGTGCAAATAGAAGGCTAGATTTGTACATGCATACTTATGCCGCTGGATTGATTCTTTCGAGGATTTCATCCTCGAAAGGATGCAATATTGCCAGTTTCTCTTAGCCGTCGCAAAATGATCCATGAAATGAACATGGCAAATGATCCACGCAATTGGACGTGGCTACTAAAAAAGCGTAGCGCATATTGCCGTGTTGGCATTCGGCGTACAGCAGTACCCTCTTACAATACTTTTTTTATTTGTATAGATTACCGTAATCTTTTATTGACGCGATGCTCTTTAATCGACTATCCGATGATCGTTGATCGTTTGCACATCGCTAAGCCTGAGTTTTTATCTGAAGAGATGATCGCAGTCATCTTTTGCATATGAGAAAATGTACTGTTCATTTGCAAATGATGGCACCGTGCATAGAGTTTCCAGCCTTATATTTTTCACAAACTGATGATTTAAATAGATTTCTTACTAATTCATCGATGATCTATGATTTTCTTATTTACTTTTTTCTGCATTACTTATCGTTCGAGATAAGAACGCTAATTTCCAACTTTTACTGCTAATAGGACTGTCGTCAGTCTCATTCTGCTAGCACACCATACCAATACCTCAATTCTACAGCTGTAGCTATCTTCGTAAAAAGTTATTTGGGTAACTTAAAACTTTATTATGCACTCGACATATTAAATGTAATAATATTTATACCTATTTTTGAATTTTTACATAAAATTTCATTTTAGATTAACATCTCATTAGAGCTACATATTGTCATACAGAATTGAATTTAGACTTGTTGTGTTTCTAACCTGTAACATATTAAATAGAGAGAAAAGGCCTTTTATAGTTTAAACACAAGAAATTTTAAGATCTAATTTGTTTACTTTAGAGTTTCATGTAATATTATACGATAATTCTACGATAATATGAAAGCGTACTTAGGTCTTTTTCTTTTCACATTAATGTTTAACAAATTTTAAGTGTCTCAATTGTGTATAGGATTTAATAAAGATCCATTTTTTAAATTAAGATTTTTAATATATTTGTTAACTGTAGTTTATATTTTATATTTCTTATTAAATATAAAACTCATTAATATAATAAATGTTATTTTGCAGATTACGAAAGATTATATCATCTGAATTTATAAAAACATGTAAGAATTCTAATTAATTTTTTCATGAACCCACGTCTTTTATTAATCTTCTAGTAAGAAATAAAGTAATTTAAGAAGTAGTTTTATTAATTTCAATAGGTACTTTGAGACATAAACAAGAAAGATTTTTCTCTAATTCTTCAAGGAGTTGAATCCACATCTTTTACTAATTTTCTCGTAAGAAGTATACTAAGAGGTAGTTTTCTTAATTTAATAGATACTTCGTTTAGTATACATGCCTTTTATTAGGCTTTTATATATATCATGTGGCCAAGAAAATGAATGAAATGCAAATGAAAATGTAAAATATTTTTAAAAAGTAATATAAAGTTTTGAAATCCATTCGGTTTGAAACATTTTTGATATTAATGATAATGTTCTGTGCATTTTATAATAATAACTACTATAGACTCATTTCTGCATGCTTTCATGTAATATATGATATATCTAATTATGTACGTTGTATATTATCATATATAATTTCATTTTCTGTAAAAAGAAAAGAACTAGACGAATATCAATGTTGCAAAGAAATTTCTTTGTTTTAAGCAAAATGATTTTTATAGTTTACAACGTGTAAAATCCTATAACATTTTACTGAAAAATATCGAAATTAAATAATATTATTCATAAATAAAATAAATATAAATTTTATACACCTTAAAATATATAATGTATTTAAAAAATTAAATTAACTATAAAATGAAAAGAGGATGACATTTTAAAAATTATAAATAAAAATTTATTTTTATTAGTTTTAAAAAATAATCATAAAAACGTTATTTATAACAAATATAATAATTAATCTCGAATTTAATGTGTAAAAATACAATTTTCAATGATAAATTAAAGCAAAAGTATATATAATAAATTTTTTGGTTGAGTTTATATAACAAACTTAATACCCTAAAGAAATAATGAGTATCTGTTTTGCTAATTGGTTGGATACAAATTTCAATCGTCACTTAGGCGTGGTAACTGACGATTGACATTATATTCTATCCAATTGAAGAGATAATTGATCAATCATATTCGAATAATCACTTTTCCAGCCAATCAGTAAAGTGGATTGAAATTATCTTTAAAATTTTCTTGAAAACTTTAGCCAAAATAACTTCATTAATAAAAATTTACAATCTTTTCTATTAAATTCTATTATAATTTACTAAATAATCTTTAATTATTCTTTAATATTATTTTAAAATATTTCAATAAAAAATAATTGTAAAAAACGCCACAAAACATTTTCGATGTTATTTAATAAAAAATTTTTTTTAAATACAGTAGAGCATCGATTATCCGACCCCCGATTAACCGTCACCTCGGTTAACCGACCGCGTTCTAGTCGGCAAATTCAAATGTCCGCTAGTGATATGGCGCTACAATATTTGGCTATGTCTTGGCTACTTTAATATTATTTTTGTTAAATTTTTGCGTGTTTTAGCTGGCTACACCGGCTCGACCATGAAAGGGAGGCCAGTATTTAAACGAGGCTTAATTTTCTAATTACGAGTGGTGGTTTGTTTTGTGAGCAATAAAATAATTTAAAAATAATTTTTAACGATACAATAGCGACGATTATTATTTTAAAAAATTTTTGTTAGGCTTAACATCGATGAAAATTCAACGCAAA
>NW_019384576.1:1392443-1465420 GCF_000671375.1 Centruroides sculpturatus | reverse complement strand
AAAATAATGTAGTTTTAATACTCGAGCGTAAATAATAAAAAAGTTATATTTTTCTTGTCAAAAATCTTATATAAAATTAAATTATACTGGGATACAAAAATATTGATTTATTTTTGTTATTTATTTATTTAATTTTGGAAATATTGGGACTTTTATGAATTAAAACCAATTTAAATATTGAGAATTAACTGTATGAAAGTTTCATTTATTTTTATTATTTAACTAATGAATGGGTTTTGACGTTAAAAACAAGTAAAAATGTATTAATAATTTCCTAAAATATATCCAATAATATGTGTTATTTTAAATTAACGACTGGGTAGAAATATATTAAATATATTACAATAAATTATAATATAATTTTTATATATTGTAACTAATCTGACATTTACAATATATGTCTGAAGGCCTTATGAAACATTACGTTGGTGTAACACAAACATCACCGAGTAGAATATAATTTTTTAAAAACCAATTTTATAGTAGTAATCTATACGATTGAATCATTTATTTATTTGGTAAACTATCGAGAATAATATTTTATTAAATTCGATAAATGCTCATTTTAAAGAAATTGATACAGTATATTACTTTAAAATGTGTATATTTTACTTATTTTAGGAGATTTTATGAAGCTTTTTCTGCCATAAAATTAGATTTTTATCTACAAAACCACATTTTGTTTCATTATAAACGAGTCATTTTTTATTAAAAAATTCATAAAATTTAATAAAAATATTTATTTAACATTTTATATTTAAAAAAATTTAAAAATTGTTTTACTTAAAAGTTTAATTAAAATTATTATTTTTTAAATTTTAATTAATTACGTTTTTTAAAAACTTTCTTCGCCTTGTGGGCACTAAGAGATCCTTTTTTGTTTCTCCTTATACTCATCGCGTGTTCGATCAAATACACAATGTTGGAACCGGGGATGTGTGATGCAATCCGACAGATCTGGGGCAAAGCATTCATTGAATATTCCTGGAAATTGCCCATTGCTTGCCCGGATTCGATCTCGGATCCCTCAGAGCGGAAGGCTGACGCCTTGACGGCCTGGATATCGATTATAGTTCATAGATTTTTATACTTAATAAATATATTAACTAAATTTCTATTTAAAAAGTCTGTGTTTGATTAAATTAAATTAAGAGTAAACTCTTATGAAATTTACCATTTAATTTAATTATATTAAGAAAAAATTTTAACTACTTGTATTTCTTTAGAAAATATAAATTAAATCAAGAAGCACGTGTCATTTAAATGATTGAATTTTTAAAAATTAACATATGAAAACATGTTTCCTTGACATTTAAAAAACACAATTCACGTGTCTTAAAATTATATTGATAAAATTAATTACGTTGATCGATTGCCGTTCATTTTAATATAATTTTAATAAAAACAATTTTAAAAATTTTCAGATATCAATTTTAACTTTTTTAATGAAGAAATTTATAAAATAATTAAAATAATCTGAATAAATTATTTCTGTAAACTAAAATAATTAATAAACTATATATTTTTACTCTGAAAACTATAACAACAACAACAACAACAAAAAATCACATTTTATGACTGATTTTTGTTTTAGTTTCATAAAGAATTTGGGTTCCTTATTTATTTCTTTCAGTAAAATATAATGATATAAATATTAATCGATATAAATTCGACTTTTTGTTACCGTTATTTCCTGCGGATAACACTCAGCGGCATATTACCAGCATCAATATAAATCCCACGAAGAATTATTAAAATGGAAATAAAACATTTGGTAATCCGCAGTTGCTTTCAAATTGACTTTTAAATACAAATAACCTGCGAATTATTCTAAGGAATTACAGTGACTCTCGGGTGGTCGAGTGGATGAACACAGGGAATCGCGGGTTCAACCTTCAACGAACGAGCTGGCCATGTAGAGTTTTCCGAGTTTACTTCAGGTTTGTAACACGTGAAAATAGGACAGTATCACCCATTGAATATACTCCGGGAGGCATCCCCATTTGGCAGAATGACCCTGAGTTGCTTTGCATCTTCCCAACAATCCACTTTGATTTACTATAATTTTATTTATTAAATTTTGTAGGATATATTTTGAAAATAAATTCAAATAATCTTCTTTCTAAAAATGTTCCATTTATAAAATAAATTATTTTAAAATGATTTAATAAAATTTACATAAATTTTTATAAAAATTGAATTCTTTCTTGTGGACATAATATATAATAAAAATGAAAAAATAAATATGTAATTTAAATAATATTTAATACTTTAAAAATATTCTGCTTTAAAATAAATTATTTTAATTACTTTAAGTAATTTAACAGTTTAAATTACTTTTACTTCATTTAAAAATTAATTATTAATTAACTAAATGAGATATTCGATGATGAAATTAATCTCTTACATTATAAAAATTAACAAAGAAATTTACAAAGTAATTAAAATCTTAACATTATTTTAATATGTTTATGCCTTAATTGAAACATTAATAAATTTATTAATTAAGTTTTTATTTTAAAAAAGTTATGAATTAAACATATTAAAATAATTACAATACATATAATTTAATTTTAAAAAAATAAGTTTTTATTATGAAAAATTTATTTTTGAATTTGTAAATATTGAATCGAATTTTATAAAAGTTTAATACTCGAGCGTAAATAATAAAAAAGTTATATTTTTCTTGTCAAAAATCTTATATAAAATTAAATTATACTGGGATACAAAAATATTGATTTATTTTTGTTATTTATTTATTTAATTTTGGAAATATTGGGACTTTTATGAATTAAAACCAATTTAAATATTGAGAATTAACTGTATGAAAGTTTCATTTATTTTTATTATTTAACTAATGAATGGGTTTTGACGTTAAAAACAAGTAAAAATGTATTAATAATTTCCTAAAATATATCCAATAATATGTGTTATTTTAAATTAACGACTGGGTAGAAATATATTAAATATATTACAATAAATTATAATATAATTTTTATATATTGTAACTAATCTGACATTTACAATATATGTCTGAAGGCCTTATGAAACATTACGTTGGTGTAACACAAACATCACCGAGTAGAATATAATTTTTTAAAAACCAATTTTATAGTAGTAATCTATACGATTGAATCATTTATTTATTTGGTAAACTATCGAGAATAATATTTTATTAAATTCGATAAATGCTCATTTTAAAGAAATTGATACAGTATATTACTTTAAAATGTGTATATTTTACTTATTTTAGGAGATTTTATGAAGCTTTTTCTGCCATAAAATTAGATTTTTATCTACAAAACCACATTTTGTTTCATTATAAACGAGTCATTTTTTATTAAAAAATAGAATAATTCGTAAGTATTATTATATTCTTTAAAGAATATATTTAAAAAAAAAATATTTTTGTTACAAAATTTAAATTTTAAGAATTAAAATATTCTTTTTCTATATCCTCAAGCTGCTCTTTAGAAAGCGAATCTTTAAAATATATATACAAGTACAGTACATATTTTAGAATAAAGAAAAATAATATTTTAAAAAAGGAATTTAAAAAAAAATATTTTTAAAAATAAAATTTACAAAAATTAGCTTATTTTATGGCAAAAATAACTTGTTTAAGATAAAATACTAGTAATAGTTTCGTAGCAGAAATAATTAATTTAAGGGGAAAATAGCGTGTCTATAGTAATTTAACAAAACTATCAATTTTTACAGCAAACTACATTAGATAATTTTTAAATTTATTTAATTTTTTCAACTTTTTAAAAAGAATATTAATTTGAAATCAAAAATTTTTTAATTAAAGGAAATCTATAAATTAAAAGAATGAGAATAATAACTCTTTGTTAAATGTCATCACTTTCGATTAATTTATCATTCGATTCTCATTAACGAGTTGGAAAAACAGAAATGTCTCATCTCATTAAGTGATCTTAAAAATGTTTAAAAAAAAATACTCTTAAATTAAATTTATTTTCCTTTAAAATTTCGGAAATTTTTAAATTTATTTAAATACTTTAAATCAATTTGTATTAATATTTAATTTCTTATTAATGTTGGTAACTTCAACGTACGAAGTGTTAAAACGAAAGATACTATATTGATATAAATTATTTCAAATGCCATTTACGAGAAGTTACACCTCGTACATTAAAGTTACCATTATTAAATAACCTAATAGTAAATAGAACTGAGCATGAGATTCCAGATAATGTAAAATATATCTTAAGCTTAGGTACAGTACAATTATGAATGCTCCTATATATAACGATGCCATAGATACAATTGGAGATGGAGAACAATTTTTTATGGAGAATGCCAATTAAAGATGAAGAAAAATCAAAAGATAGAAATGAAATATGTGCTGGATTAAAACGGTATATTATTACTGATAAACATGGTAATAGAATTATTAGGGGAAAACGTAGTGAAAATTTTAATAAAAAATATAATTATGTTAAAAAGTTCTTGAAAGATAATAAAATTAAAGTTATTAAAACCAACTTGTAATAGTAAATAAAAAATAAGTAGAAGAAAAGAAATTATAAATAGTCAATAGTAATGATTATGAAATACTATCACAAGATCCGGGAGATGAATTAAAGAAAAAGCTTCCATTTTTATTAAAGGCCATTTACCCGCTATTCCACGATATGAATACAGCATACAAAATACTAATAAATTAATTTCTAACATCAGTCAATTAGAAATAAAACCCAATTCAATTAGAAATTGTTAAGTTTAGACATAGTTTCTATGTATCCTTCGATAAAATAGAATCAAGTGCTATTTGATTTTTAAAAAATATAAAGTTAATATGATTGGTTAATAGAATTAATAGAATTTACATATAAAAATAAATTTTAGTTGGTAATAATTTTTACAAACAAACAGATGGCATTGCTATGGGAGCAGTAATAGGACCAAAAGTCGCTGATATGATGGATATAGATAATATTATGAAAAATGTTTAACGTATAATATTTGTAAATAGGTATGTAGATGATATAATCTTAATATAGTACAGTCATTAGTCCAGAGATGATTTTGAATTTAGTAAATAACATAAATAAAAATATAGTTTTTGAATTAGAAAATAATAACAGGATCAAATTAAGGAAGAAAATAATGTAGTTAAAAAAGTTTTGTTAAATGGATATTCACAGAAATTGTTACAAAAATGGGTGGAGATTTATAAAAATAATAGATTTAAAATAAAATTAAATAAATTAGATTATAAATATGTCAGTTTTCTTTTTATAGAGAAGTTATATAATAGATATAAAACGTATTTAGATCATATAAAATATGTATAGTGCTTAAATTAAAAAACAGATATAATTTGGTTATAAGTAATGGAAAAAATAATAATTTAGAAAAATTAGAAATGGCTGGTGCGGTATATATATTTTTGTATGTACAGTACAGTACATGTAATAATAATAAAAAATGTTGCGTAGGTGAAACTAAAAGGAAATTGAAAACTGGTATTAAAGAACATGAAGCCGCTATTAGACTGAAATATAAAGATTGTCCTTAATACAAACATATTGAAAATAATAAATGTAACATTGATAAAACAAGTATTAAAATAGTGTATACAGAAAGTAACAAAGCAGAGTACTCTGTTATCAAGAGTACCCCCATAAGTATAATAAGTATCCCCAGATATGCTTCTGAATTCTGGTATAACAAACCTCTACAAGAACATTATATAAGAAAGTTAGATTTAACAAAATTAACATCTGTCACTTGTAATAATTTTGTCGGTGTTAAATTTTATGTTTTAATGATTCTTGACAAGCTGAATATTTGTTTAATTAAAAAGGACATTCCTAATTCAAATCCATAGATGTTAGTTTGTTTTAAAAGATCTTATTTGAAAAGCAATAGATTTTTCACTCTAAAAACTTGAAGTCAAAGAAAAATTTTTGTGTTTTTGTAATACTAATTAAGATCCAAATACACGTCTTCAACTATAGTTAATATTTTTATTAACTGTAGATCATCGAAGACAGTTATTAACAATTGTCTTTGATGATCTGTGATATTACCAAAGACAATTGATTCGAATTCTACTGCAGCCAAACGTGTACTCCTTATTTTTAAGTTATGGACAAAAGGAGGTTAATTTCTACTCAAATATTGATTATTGAATTTTTTTTTTTACTTTTACAGATAAATCAAGAGCGAATTGAAATCTAATTTCTTTTAATTTGAGAAATTCTTAAGAACTATGCTGCATAAATCGATAAGACAGTCTTTATGACTGATAAAAAATTGGAAATTTCGTATCACATGAAACATAATTGATAATTATTCTTTTTAGAATAACTCAATTTTTTTTAAAAATTAATTTGTTTTTCAAAGTTTGGCTTTTACAAAAATTTTGTTTTATCAATACAAGGCCATTAATAGATACTTAGACGTAAAAATCTTTGTAAGAGGTACGAATTTTGATTCTCAAATTTTCAAAAAAATTTTACATTTGTGTATAATATATTCCATAGATTCTAAAAATTTTATAAGTACTAAAATTATATCTAATGGATTGTACACTATCTTATATGTGGATTTAATTCTTTATAAAATAGGACTAGTTAATTTTTTCTTAATTCTTTATTCAAAAAATACTTTTTTTAAGTTAAAATTTTTTAAAAAATAAATAATTTTTAATATTTTTATAGGTAAAAAATATTTTTTAAATAAATCAAATCAAAAATAAACAAGAAAGAGAGACAAATTATATTCGTTTTTCTTATTTCTCTCCGAAAAATAAAACCTTGTACAGTACATATGTATTTAAAAACTGAATTGATTTAAATTCCTATTGAAAAAATTCCTTGTTGGCTTTTCCAAATGATTGTTAAGAAAAGAAAACAAGAAAAAAAATTAAGAGTATTTTCTTTTCTCTAATATTTTGAATCTTTTTATAAAGAAGAAATGATTTTTGGAAAAGGAATCAAAAGAAAGTATGCAAATCAACATAAGTTTGTGTTTATCTATCTGTTTTCTCTCTGAAACTTATTTCTGATTCAGAATAATTACGTTTCTATTACTTTTTTATTTCTTTATTTTGAAAAAGAACCGAAGAAGTCTCAGTGTCTCCTCTTTCTATTGCATAATTTATATTTTTAGTGTTATTAATACCCGAATTAAATGTCAATACAATATGTTATACATCTTTGATATATTCCTCACCTTTCTTGAGTATCAGAATACAAACATCAATTTAAATTCTAATGTCCGCGATTGTATTGATTCATTTTATAATTCTGTTTATCCCTATAATAATAGTAAACACAATTTGAAAAGAAGTGAACATAAATGGAATGATCGTTTTCATAAAATTCTTTATTGAAAACTGAATGGAAGTTATTGAAAAGATGTCCCATTGAATTCTATATACAGGCNCAAAGAAAAGGAAACAGTGGGGACGCACGTTCTAACCTAACCTAACCTATTCTAATAATATAATTGGTAATAATTATGCTAATTTATTAGAATAGGTTAGGTTAGGTTAGAACGTGCATCCCCACTGTTTCCTTTTCTTTTCTTTGCCGGAATCAGAGGTGAGCCGCCATGATAATCCACGTGTCTGGACTTTAAACAAGAAAAAAGAAAAGGAAACAGTGGGACACACGTTCTAACCTAACCTAACCTATTCTAATAAATTATCATAATTATTACCAATTATATTATTAGATTAGGTTAGATTAGGTTAGGTTAGGTTAGAACGTGCGTCCCTACTGTTTCCTTTTCTTTTCCGGAATCAGAGATGAGCCGCCATGACAGTCTACGTATGTGGACGTTAACCCGCGCATCGGTTTTCCCCGTTTATCGCGGCGCAGCAGCCGCCGCCGTTCACTCGCATCGTCACATGACATGTCGTCTCCAAACCGCTCCGGTTTCGAGGCTGAAACAGGAACTGCCGCCATGACAGTCCACGAATCTGGACATTAACCTAAAATACATTTGAAACATTAAAATTATTAAATAATTGCATAAATCTTTATCTGTACAGTACATATCAATAAACTATAACAACAACAACAACAACAAAAAATCACATTTTATGACTGATTTTTGTTTTAGTTTCATAAAGAATTTGGGTTCCTTATTTATTTCTTTCAGTAAAATATAATGATATAAATATTAATCGATATAAATTCGACTTTTTGTTACCGTTATTTCCTGCGGATAACACTCAGCGGCATATTACCAGCATCAATATAAATCCCACGAAGAATTATTAAAATGGAAATAAAACATTTGGTAATCCGCAGTTGCTTTCAAATTGACTTTTAAATACAAATAACCTGCGAATTATTCTAAGGAATTACAGTGACTCTCGGGTGGTCGAGTGGATGAACACAGGGAATCGCGGGTTCAACCTTCAACGAACGAGCTGGCCATGTAGAGTTTTCCGAGTTTACTTCAGGTTTGTAACACGTGAAAATAGGACAGTATCACCCATTGAATATACTCCGGGAGGCATCCCCATTTGGCAGAATGACCCTGAGTTGCTTTGCATCTTCCCAACAATCCACTTTGATTTACTATAATTTTATTTATTAAATTTTGTAGGATATATTTTGAAAATAAATTCAAATAATCTTCTTTCTAAAAATGTTCCATTTATAAAATAAATTATTTTAAAATGATTTAATAAAATTTACATAAATTTTTATAAAAATTGAATTCTTTCTTGTGGACATAATATATAATAAAAATGAAAAAATAAATATGTAATTTAAATAATATTTAATACTTTAAAAATATTCTGCTTTAAAATAAATTATTTTAATTACTTTAAGTAATTTAACAGTTTAAATTACTTTTACTTCATTTAAAAATTAATTATTAATTAACTAAATGAGATATTCGATGATGAAATTAATCTCTTACATTATAAAAATTAACAAAGAAATTTACAAAGTAATTAAAATCTTAACATTATTTTAATATGTTTATGCCTTAATTGAAACATTAATAAATTTATTAATTAAGTTTTTATTTTAAAAAAGTTATGAATTAAACATATTAAAATAATTACAATACATATAATTTAATTTTAAAAAAATAAGTTTTTATTATGAAAAATTTATTTTTGAATTTGTAAATATTGAATCGAATTTTATAAAAGTTTAATACTCGAGCGTAAATAATAAAAAAGTTATATTTTTCTTGTCAAAAATCTTATATAAAATTAAATTATACTGGGATACAAAAATATTGATTTATTTTTGTTATTTATTTATTTAATTTTGGAAATATTGGGACTTTTATGAATTAAAACCAATTTAAATATTGAGAATTAACTGTATGAAAGTTTCATTTATTTTTATTATTTAACTAATGAATGGGTTTTGACGTTAAAAACAAGTAAAAATGTATTAATAATTTCCTAAAATATATCCAATAATATGTGTTATTTTAAATTAACGACTGGGTAGAAATATATTAAATATATTACAATAAATTATAATATAATTTTTATATATTGTAACTAATCTGACATTTACAATATATGTCTGAAGGCCTTATGAAACATTACGTTGGTGTAACACAAACATCACCGAGTAGAATATAATTTTTTAAAAACCAATTTTATAGTAGTAATCTATACGATTGAATCATTTATTTATTTGGTAAACTATCGAGAATAATATTTTATTAAATTCGATAAATGCTCATTTTAAAGAAATTGATACAGTATATTACTTTAAAATGTGTATATTTTACTTATTTTAGGAGATTTTATGAAGCTTTTTCTGCCATAAAATTAGATTTTTATCTACAAAACCACATTTTGTTTCATTATAAACGAGTCATTTTTTATTAAAAAATAGAATAATTCGTAAGTATTATTATATTCTTTAAAGAATATATTTAAAAAAAAAATATTTTTGTTACAAAATTTAAATTTTAAGAATTAAAATATTCTTTTTCTATATCCTCAAGCTGCTCTTTAGAAAGCGAATCTTTAAAATATATATACAAGTACAGTACATATTTTAGAATAAAGAAAAATAATATTTTAAAAAAGGAATTTAAAAAAAAATATTTTTAAAAATAAAATTTACAAAAATTAGCTTATTTTATGGCAAAAATAACTTGTTTAAGATAAAATACTAGTAATAGTTTCGTAGCAGAAATAATTAATTTAAGGGGAAAATAGCGTGTCTATAGTAATTTAACAAAACTATCAATTTTTACAGCAAACTACATTAGATAATTTTTAAATTTATTTAATTTTTTCAACTTTTTAAAAAGAATATTAATTTGAAATCAAAAATTTTTTAATTAAAGGAAATCTATAAATTAAAAGAATGAGAATAATAACTCTTTGTTAAATGTCATCACTTTCGATTAATTTATCATTCGATTCTCATTAACGAGTTGGAAAAACAGAAATGTCTCATCTCATTAAGTGATCTTAAAAATGTTTAAAAAAAAATACTCTTAAATTAAATTTATTTTCCTTTAAAATTTCGGAAATTTTTAAATTTATTTAAATACTTTAAATCAATTTGTATTAATATTTAATTTCTTATTAATGTTGGTAACTTCAACGTACGAAGTGTTAAAACGAAAGATACTATATTGATATAAATTATTTCAAATGCCATTTACGAGAAGTTACACCTCGTACATTAAAGTTACCATTATTAAATAACCTAATAGTAAATAGAACTGAGCATGAGATTCCAGATAATGTAAAATATATCTTAAGCTTAGGTACAGTACAATTATGAATGCTCCTATATATAACGATGCCATAGATACAATTGGAGATGGAGAACAATTTTTTATGGAGAATGCCAATTAAAGATGAAGAAAAATCAAAAGATAGAAATGAAATATGTGCTGGATTAAAACGGTATATTATTACTGATAAACATGGTAATAGAATTATTAGGGGAAAACGTAGTGAAAATTTTAATAAAAAATATAATTATGTTAAAAAGTTCTTGAAAGATAATAAAATTAAAGTTATTAAAACCAACTTGTAATAGTAAATAAAAAATAGGTAGAAGAAAAGAAATTATAAATAGTCAATAGTAATGATTATGAAATACTATCACAAGATCCGGGAGATGAATTAAAGAAAAAGCTTCCATTTTTATTAAAGGCCATTTACCCGCTATTCCACGATATGAATACAGCATACAAAATACTAATAAATTAATTTCTAACATCAGTCAATTAGAAATAAAACCCAATTCAATTAGAAATTGTTAAGTTTAGACATAGTTTCTATGTATCCTTCGATAAAATAGAATCAAGTGCTATTTGATTTTTAAAAAATATAAAGTTAATATGATTGGTTAATAGAATTAATAGAATTTACATATAAAAATAAATTTTAGTTGGTAATAATTTTTACAAACAAACAGATGGCATTGCTATGGGAGCAGTAATAGGACCAAAAGTCGCTGATATGATGGATATAGATAATATTATGAAAAATGTTTAACGTATAATATTTGTAAATAGGTATGTAGATGATATAATCTTAATATAGTACAGTCATTAGTCCAGAGATGATTTTGAATTTAGTAAATAACATAAATAAAAATATAGTTTTTGAATTAGAAAATAATAACAGGATCAAATTAAGGAAGAAAATAATGTAGTTAAAAAAGTTTTGTTAAATGGATATTCACAGAAATTGTTACAAAAATGGGTGGAGATTTATAAAAATAATAGATTTAAAATAAAATTAAATAAATTAGATTATAAATATGTCAGTTTTCTTTTTATAGAGAAGTTATATAATAGATATAAAACGTATTTAGATCATATAAAATATGTATAGTGCTTAAATTAAAAAACAGATATAATTTGGTTATAAGTAATGGAAAAAATAATAATTTAGAAAAATTAGAAATGGCTGGTGCGGTATATATATTTTTGTATGTACAGTACAGTACATGTAATAATAATAAAAAATGTTGCGTAGGTGAAACTAAAAGGAAATTGAAAACTGGTATTAAAGAACATGAAGCCGCTATTAGACTGAAATATAAAGATTGTCCTTAATACAAACATATTGAAAATAATAAATGTAACATTGATAAAACAAGTATTAAAATAGTGTATACAGAAAGTAACAAAGCAGAGTACTCTGTTATCAAGAGTACCCCCATAAGTATAATAAGTATCCCCAGATATGCTTCTGAATTCTGGTATAACAAACCTCTACAAGAACATTATATAAGAAAGTTAGATTTAACAAAATTAACATCTGTCACTTGTAATAATTTTGTCGGTGTTAAATTTTATGTTTTAATGATTCTTGACAAGCTGAATATTTGTTTAATTAAAAAGGACATTCCTAATTCAAATCCATAGATGTTAGTTTGTTTTAAAAGATCTTATTTGAAAAGCAATAGATTTTTCACTCTAAAAACTTGAAATCAAAGAAAAATTTTTGTGTTTTTGTAATACTAATTAAGATCCAAATACACGTCTTCAACTATAGTTAATATTTTTATTAACTGTAGATCATCGAAGACAGTTATTAACAATTGTCTTTGATGATCTGTGATATTACCAAAGACAATTGATTCGAATTCTACTGCAGCCAAACGTGTACTCCTTATTTTTAAGTTATGGACAAAAGGAGGTTAATTTCTACTCAAATATTGATTATTGAATTTTTTTTTTTACTTTTACAGATAAATCAAGAGCGAATTGAAATCTAATTTCTTTTAATTTGAGAAATTCTTAAGAACTATGCTGCATAAATCGATAAGACAGTCTTTATGACTGATAAAAAATTGGAAATTTCGTATCACATGAAACATAATTGATAATTATTCTTTTTAGAATAACTCAATTTTTTTTAAAAATTAATTTGTTTTTCAAAGTTTGGCTTTTACAAAAATTTTGTTTTATCAATACAAGGCCATTAATAGATACTTAGACGTAAAAATCTTTGTAAGAGGTACGAATTTTGATTCTCAAATTTTCAAAAAAATTTTACATTTGTGTATAATATATTCCATAGATTCTAAAAATTTTATAAGTACTAAAATTATATCTAATGGATTGTACACTATCTTATATGTGGATTTAATTCTTTATAAAATAGGACTAGTTAATTTTTTCTTAATTCTTTATTCAAAAAATACTTTTTTTAAGTTAAAATTTTTTAAAAAATAAATAATTTTTTATATTTTTATAGGTAAAAAATATTTTTTAAATAAATCAAATCAAAAATAAACAAGAAAGAGAGACAAATTATATTCGTTTTTCTTATTTCTCTCCGAAAAATAAAACCTTGTACAGTACATATGTATTTAAAAACTGAATTGATTTAAATTCCTATTGAAAAAATTCCTTGTTGGCTTTTCCAAATGATTGTTAAGAAAAGAAAACAAGAAAAAAAATTAAGAGTATTTTCTTTTCTCTAATATTTTGAATCTTTTTATAAAGAAGAAATGATTTTTGGAAAAGGAATCAAAAGAAAGTATGCAAATCAACATAAGTTTGTGTTTATCTATCTGTTTTCTCTCTGAAACTTATTTCTGATTCAGAATAATTACGTTTCTATTACTTTTTTATTTCTTTATTTTGAAAAAGAACCGAAGAAGTCTCAGTGTCTCCTCTTTCTATTGCATAATTTATATTTTTAGTGTTATTAATACCCGAATTAAATGTCAATACAATATGTTATACATCTTTGATATATTCCTCACCTTTCTTGAGTATCAGAATACAAACATCAATTTAAATTCTAATGTCCGCGATTGTATTGATTCATTTTATAATTCTGTTTATCCCTATAATAATAGTAAACACAATTTGAAAAGAAGTGAACATAAATGGAATGATCGTTTTCATAAAATTCTTTATTGAAAACTGAATGGAAGTTATTGAAAAGATGTCCCATTGAATTCTATATACAGGCCTATTGTATTTACATATAAATATAAAAATTCTTTTGTACAACTATTCATTGCTAAACCAACGTATTTGATGAGTTATTGCCTTAATCTTAATCATCGAAACTTGTTCATTTTTAAATTACTGAGTTATAACTATACTTAAACGGACTTTACTTTATTTATAAAGTTAGAATAATGTTTTTATAAAATATTTAAAATATGTTTTCATATAATTATGATAATTTATGTATAGAAGTATGTTTAAATTAGTGAAGGATTTATAGATTGAAATTTATAATTCCTCTTCCTGATTAAGAATTAATAAATTTTAGTTTAAAAATTTAATACTAAATTGTCTCTGTAATTAAAATAATGTATTTTGTAGTCTACTTTGAATGGGAATAAAAATTATTATATAGACTAGAGTTTACATGTATTAGTTTGATATTCAATATTCCAATTTTTGGAGTTCTGGATTTTCTTCTGGACCGATCAGTGGCCACGTGGATAAAACACTGAACACTGGTAGTTGGTTGTGAGTTTGCGTCTCATCAAAGAGTTAGCAGCATGGAGTTTTCTGAATTTTATTCTTCCTGGAGTTTTCTATAGAAAATCGTCACAGGAAACATCTTTCCTGGCAGATGCGTTTCTGTACCCCATCAACCAAACCGTTTTTCTTTTATCCCTTTCTTAGTAAATTTTAGTACGAGGGCTGTTCGGAAAGATCGCGGCCTTGCCTATATGCGGCGCTGCGATCAATTTAATTTTTGGCGGGAATAATTCAGCCATCTTTGCTAGAGATACGATACCAATTTCCGCTTGATTTGTCATAAAGTTTTGCCACGACAGCTTAGCAGATAGTCAGTGTGCACATGCTTTGTCAAAAATGGAGAAGACGGTGAAAAAATGGAGAAAAATGGAGACTCGTGCGGTCATAAAATACCTGACGAAAAAAGGGTTGACCCCATCTCAAATCAAAGCTGACATGGATGAAGTTTTGGGAGAGTCTGCTCCTTCGTACACCACTTGAAAAAATGGACAGCCCTTTTTAAATCTGGCAGAGAGAGTGTGGAAGATGACCCTCGCAGCGGACGGCTGTCAACTGCTGTCACTGAAGAAAATATCGACAAAGTTTACGATTTGGTGTTAGCAGATCGCCGTTTGAAAACGCGTCAGATAGCTGAGACAACAGGCATCTATGTCGACAAAGTGCACCACATCCTAACCGAAAATTTGAGTATGAAGAAGGTCTCAGCAAGGTGGGTGCCGCGTCTGCTGACCGCTGAGCAAAAAAAAAAAATGTGTTCGCACTTTGATGTCGAAGGAGTGTTTGGACTTCTACCAGAAAAACGCACAGGATTTCTTGCGTCGGTTTGTGACTACTGACGAAACGTGGATTCATTACTACACTCCTGAAACAAAAGAATAGTCGAAGCAATGGAAACACCACAGTTCGCCACCAGCAGAAAAGGCAAAGAGAGTTCCATCAGCGGGAAAAGTGATGGCCTCGGTTTTTTGGGATGCTAAAGGCATCATCTTTATTGAATGCCTAGAAAGAGGAAAGACCATTAAATTAATGCTGTCTATTACTGTGAACTTTTGGAAAAACTGAAGAAAGAAATCGAAGAAAAGAGGCCACACTTGAAGAAGAAAAAGGTTCTATTCCATCACGGTAATGCACCTGTACATTCCGCCAGAATCACTGAACAAAAAATAAAGGACTCTTAGAATAGTTCTGAAACTACTGGATAGGACAACATGGCCCTGTCCAATGATCATCACGTTTCCCAGACTCGACCTCTCTGGATTTTTTCTTCGGGTCAACTAAAAGCATCGTCGTATGGATGATGTATATCCATAACACTGATTTTGGCAAATTGAAGAGCCGCATACGAGATGCGTGTGAAACGGGGACATCAAGAATGCTTCGTACTATCTATAACGGAAAGCTCTTGCCGTCCACATCTTTGAATTGCCTCTGAAACCAGTTTTTTAAACGTGTTCTGTAACAAAGTAAAACTCACTTTTTAATATTATTTTCTGTTGACTTTAAAACTTTACAATAAAAGCTTGTTTGTAAGTTTTGCTAAATTGTCTTCATTTGGTTTTTCTTCTCTATTTTAGCGCTGGATCAAGCGTGTATCGCATGAAGATGCGCCAGAATTTTAAGATACTTCACAGTGAACTGCAAGGAATACAGGTGGGATGTTACCTTCCTTTGTACAGCAAGGAGAAAGGTGATACTATCTTCGAACGTAGTTTTAAAACCCAGGAAACTAATACATGAAACTGTATTCTATTTTTCTGTGGTGTCTTAGAGAAAAGAAAGCCTTCGGATGCTAGATCACCAATTTGGACTTTCGCGTACTTTTCAATCTGTTAACACTTGATAATGACTTTATCTGTTTCTACTTAATTATTTAGCATTCTTATTTTATATCCAGAATAATTCAATAAGAAAGTTTAGCCCTCAGAATAGATTTAGAATCGACTTTCTTAGATTACAATTCTAAATACATTGCATTTAGTTTAAAATAAATGTTTAAAAATTGATAATAAGATTGAAAAGTAGGCCTAGATCGTCAATTTGATTCTGGATTACAAAACATTTATTTTGTTTAAATTAAGTTAAAAGATTAATATTTATAGATATGTATGATTCTGAACCGATTAATTAGTTAAATTAAGGGATTAAAAATTAATACACAGTTAATTACGAAGTGGAAAAAACCCACTTTCTTTTCCCACTACCTGACCTTTCAGTTGCTCTCTGACCGAGAGATAAAAATGATCAAATAACCGTACAAATCAACAATTTTTAGTTAACGATGTTTTGAATAAGTTTCGAGAATAAGTCCAAACAAATGGTTATTAATGAGGAAAACGTCAAAATTGATTAAAATTATGAGGTAAGAAGAGTCACAACATCCCATTGATGACATTTAAGAATCTCGAATTTCTTTGCCTTATATGGTAAAAAGAGTTAGAACACCAGACAAAACTATCAACAACCCGTCCGAATCGTAAAATTATTACGGCCAGTATCAGTGACACATCTTGACCTTAGACCACATTAAATCAAAATCACCTGATTCTACTTCCACGCTCTGGGAGAATAAAAAAGGCTCACACCCAATCATTAGCGTAATCGTCCCTTTGCGAGTCGCCATCCAGAATCTCGGACCAAGAAGACACCTCTCGCTCTACCGTCACTACGTTAAAAAAGGTAGTATATTTGTTTATTTTATATAAACTCTCTCTCGGTTTTTAGCTTTTAAGTAGATAGATAGTCACTCGGAAAGTTGAGTCCTTACCGACCAATTAAACCGAACTGTTAAGATTCCTAATTCTGATTGTATTCTCTTGTACTCCTTTGTTTTATATTAAAATTGTTAAGTTATCTAATTGTTAAGTTATCTCGTGTATTGCCGACAGCTTATCGACGACCTCGCTAACCCTTCCCACTCGCATTAACTAACGCCGTCCCCATGAGCGATTTTCACAGACTGTTGCAGATCAAAGGAGTTGACAGTAATGATCTGTAAATCCAGACTTTTCATAGATACTTTATTAAAATAAGTAGAAACATTTTCACATAAATTAGTAGTACTTTAAGTTTTTTAATATTTAAATTTACCATAAAATTTTTACGAAGTTTTCTTACAAATCAGTGACTTGGAAGAATAACAACAAACCTTAAAAACCAGCTATCTCATCGAATTTTAGCGGTTTTTGACGATAGACCTACTAATAATATTTTACAAAAATAATTATCACGATATATCAGTAATTTTTTAGAATTCACAGATACAAGAAATTTCTTAACAGTTAGAATGAAGCGTTTCTAAGAAATATCCTGTATCTTTATGGTATCTTAATAAACCTCATATGGGTCTACAAGTTTTCGAGAAATCTCTTGTATACTTTGTATACCAAAAAATCTCTTGTATGTTTATGATATTCCAAGATCTTTTCTGTGTAAAATCATTGGTCTTCTAAAAAGCGCATTAATATTCAAAATAAAGCAACGTTTATTTTGTAATTTCTTGGAACTGGAAAGTGAACCAATCATTTTCTAAAAACTTGAAAACAAAGCAATTTTTAAACAAATTGCTTGATTTTTCAAGAAATCTTTTAAAATAATATTTCTTGAAAAATTAAACAATTTCTTCATCAACTACACTTGTTTCACGTATGTGTAACATAAAACGAAAGTTTATTGATAAGAATATAATTGTAAGATATAATTTATGTACAAATTATCACAAATTTCTTGATTAAATATTGAAAAAAATACAATTTATCTTGTTTGTCTTCTTTTGATTACATTTCTTAACAATTTATTTTAATATGATTGATTTAATTTATGTATTGTTATATTTAATATCCTCGAGTAAAACACGAAAACAATCATAATTAATTAATATTCTGATGTTGACGGTTAATGATGTTGAAAGAATTATTGATGAATTTACTTCTAAATTTAATTATTATTGTTATCGTCGTGATAGTCAATTATTATAATTATTTTTATTGCTATTAATGCCATTTTGCTTAATGATTCCAATTAAAACTTAGTTATATCAGAGATCCAGTGCAATTAAAATAATTCAGATATTACTTACTACAATCGAAGTAATTTGTTTTTCTGTCCTCAACATACCGTTCGCTTGTCATTCAGGATGTCTATCTCCTACTATAACCATTTAATAAAGTTCGCTTGTATTAAATTTGGTATTTTAAGTATTGAAAAATTTAGTCAAATATTTGAATGAATTCTTTTAATTAACTTTAAAAAATAAAAAATATCGTTTTTATCTTTAATTTTAGAGATATAGCCTAAATTTAAAAATATATAAGGGAGAAGGTGGTATTATGAAAACCCTTCATTTTAAAATGATAATAAAGACAAACTATAGCGGATTGTGGCCGAACTGCACTAAGCAGACATCCATAGCAAGGGGAAAACCCATTTCACTTCAGTTAAACGGTTGTCCGTAGTGAATTAGCATATTTGTGTTTTTCGAAATTCGAAAGTTTTGAATGGTAAGTGAATTTAATTATTTTTACAATATAAATCGTGTAGTTGTAGGTTCACTGGTGCATGTATTCCGTTCCAGAGACTTAGGAGTACATATTAATCTGTGTGATGTTCACGTTTTTTAAAGTTTGATCTTGACAGACATAAATTAATTCAAGATGGCGATGCGTGAAATACGAACCCCATTGGTGCTTTTAACATGGAACCCGTCTAACTTTTGTAAAATTATGTGGTAGATGAATGAAAAAATAGAAGGAAAATGAAAAAAGTAAAAATAGATACCTAACACTATAGGAGCATAATATTTGTGATTTTTGTAAATGATTAGCTTCTTCTTTGTACATTTCTTTANTTGTCATTATAAGAATAGAAATGAATATGTAAGTTTTATTGTCCTATTAATTAAAGAATCATTAGATACAGTATAATTACCAACCACATTCTTTTTCCCAGAAATACAGTAGAAGGTCTAGCTGACAATGTGAACATCCTTGCTCCAAAATATTTCCGACTGCCCTCTAAAGTACAGTATAAAACATAAGTAAGACCGTCTTAAAGTAAGGTCTTGTGATGTCCGAAATCTGGTCGATAATCACTTCTTGTCCCTTGGAGACGAGAATGTACTGTACATGTGATCTGAGTTGTCTGTTCATACATATTTTATCATATCTTTTTTAACATGTAATTGCTTTTCATGTGTGTTCAATAAAACCTGTGCATTGGGATTCTGTAAGAGATCTTTTGACTCTCCATACATTAAAAAGCTGACCACATAGAAGGTTTCACTAAATTTCAATAAATACAGTAGTGTAAAGAGCCCTGTTGCCGTGTGTCCATGTACAGAAGATCCTACCTAAGAATAAAGATAGATCTTATAAACCTTCCTCAGAATGCTCTTTTATGCGAACTGCTGCTCTAAAACTGTCAACGACAAAGTGATGGTTTAAAATTTCTCTTTTTAAAATTATAGCTTTTTTAAAAAATAAATAAATACATTTTTTATAATTTTTTACATTAAAATAATATTCAAAATTATAGTTTCAGTGGAGTATAGCACTCAAAGTATAACGTTTAGATAACATATTAATAATGAATTTCCTTTAAAATTCATGTTCCCAATTTCCATTTAAATGTGACTAAATCAATTTTATTTTAAATTTTACATAACTGAAGTAAAGTACACAATATTTATTTTTAATAATCTCTCTTCGAAATACTTTCTGACATCTACGGTATTTAATTTAACAATTTATATTAAATCTGTCAATTCAGACAATTACAAATTTTGACTTGTGTTTCATTATGAATAACTTTTCTAAATGACAAATATTTATCTTCCATTCAAGAATGAATTATATAAAATTAAACTTTTATAACAATTGTGAATTTAACGATGTTTCAGTTATTTAATTGTGTATAAATGATCTACTGTTAACAGTTGCCATTAAAGATATAGGGTAATTATCAAATTTTAATCGCGATAACGAAAATTAATTATCTTCCTCCTTTCCTGTATTATTTCCAGTATCAATTAATATTGGAGAATTATTTTTATTCATTTAACGGTCGATTGGATAAACCACTGAATATTGATAGTTGATAGTGGGTTTGCGCCTTACAAACGATGGCAATTGGAGTTTTCGAGTTTTCATCACTTGTCTAATACTTAAACATGTGCCAAATTCTAGTAGAAAATCTTCTCGGGAGTGTATCCCCTTTAACAGATCGTTTGTATGTTGCGAATCCATTCCTTTTTAATAATGAATTAGAGGTATGTAGCAGCTGAGACAAGAATAATTTTTGTATTTATTTACTTGATTACTGATATTATATACACTTACAACATTGGCAAGAACTATGTTGACTTATTTGGCGTAAAATAACCTTTAATACAGATCAATAACATAAATTTTTCATGCCGTAAAAATCATTTTTCTAGTCTGTGATTTAATCAATATGTTACTGTTATTAAAAGAATGTAATGGTACAGTATATGTTTAATTCATATAAATTACAATAAAATTTTAATTTTTAAATATATTTAAGCTTGTTTTCTCACTATAAGAGTTAAAAACGTCTATAAAATCGAACGAATTTAAACTATTTTGAGTTGAAGCAATATCTATGAATCGTGAAGGAATTATATAAAGTTGACAAGATTTTCTTGTAAATAATAATAACTTTTAAAAGGAAAGTCTTTAAGAATACCTTTTTTAAGATGCAGATATTATTAGCAATAACATTATCTATGCTTTATTATAATGACACAAATTGACATTATAGGCCTAATACGTTAATGATAATGGATATAATAAAGGAAAATGAATTATGCGAAGATAACATAATGATTACTCTTATAATTAAACCACAGATATTCTTTTTTCTCTTTTATTATTATTATCTGTTTAACTTTACTTTTTAGTAAAAAAATATGTAAATTACTTTCAAGAATTTTTTTTAATAAAAAAATTTTCAAAGAAATTCTTCGATTTAAAACCTTCAAAAAAGCACTCTAAAACATCAGGATATTTTTTAAATTCCTTTCATTAACAATCTAAGACTACTTTTTTAATTTTCTCTCTGGAAATTTACGTTTAAAAATAATTTTAATTAAACACATCAGTTAAAATTACTTTTTTTCTAGTTTCTTTTGATGTTTAAGCTCTATCATAATTCTTTAAATTGAATTTGTAATTATATTTATTTTTTAATTAAATATTNAAATATGTAGTAAGGTTCCATATTACCACCCGATTTTCTCTAAGCCTACTTTCTGACTTTTTGTACAGAAGCCTTCAAAAACCATACTTATAGTTACACCAGCGAAAAATCCAGTTAGGAACATTTAGTTTAATAGTTACCAGTACTTTTCGCACAAATAAATGTAGGTGTAGTTATGATACCTTCTTTACAATTCACTATAATGAAAATGGGGTTCCATAATATCACCTTCTCCTCTATACAATCGAGTCCGCTTAAGAGAGAACCCTCGAGCTCTCATGCTTCTTTATCGGAAGTAACAAGATCACTGAGGATGATCTTGTTACTTCTGATAAAGGAAGCATTGGGGTATTAGATTATTCCGCTTTTCTAAGTCTTACGATCTCTATGTAAGTTAAAATATACTTGAAAACGTTAAAATTCAGTAGGCTATCACATAATTTTATTGTCATTATAAGAATAGAAATGAATATGTAAGTTTTATTGTCCTATTAATTAAAGAATCATTAGATACAGTATAATTACCAACCACATTCTTTTTCCCAGAAATACAGTAGAAGGTCTAGCTGACAATGTGAACATCCTTGCTCCAAAATATTTCCGACTGCCCTCTAAAGTACAGTATAAAACATAAGTAAGACCGTCTTAAAGTAAGGTCTTGTGATGTCCGAAATCTGGTCGATAATCACTTCTTGTCCCTTGGAGACGAGAATGTACTGTACATGTGATCTGAGTTGTCTGTTCATACATATTTTATCATACCTTTTTTAACATGTAATTGCTTTTCATGTGTGTTCAATAAAACCTGTGCATTGGGATTCTGTAAGAGATCTTTTGACTCTCCATACATTAAAAAGCTGACCACATAGAAGGTTTCACTAAATTTCAATAAATACAGTAGTGTAAAGAGCCCTGTTGCCGTGTGTCCATGTACAGAAGATCCTACCTAAGAATAAAGATAGATCTTATAAACCTTCCTCAGAATGCTCTTTTATGCGAACTGCTGCTCTAAAACTGTCAACGACAAAGTGATGGTTTAAAATTTCTCTTTTTAAAATTATAGCTTTTTTAAAAAATAAATAAATACATTTTTTATAATTTTTTACATTAAAATAATATTCAAAATTATAGTTTCAGTGGAGTATAGCACTCAAAGTATAACGTTTAGATAACATATTAATAATGAATTTCCTTTAAAATTCATGTTCCCAATTTCCATTTAAATGTGACTAAATCAATTTTATTTTAAATTTTACATAACTGAAGTAAAGTACACAATATTTATTTTTAATAATCTCTCTTCGAAATACTTTCTGACATCTACGGTATTTAATTTAACAATTTATATTAAATCTGTCAATTCAGACAATTACAAATTTTGACTTGTGTTTCATTATGAATAACTTTTCTAAATGACAAATATTTATCTTCCATTCAAGAATGAATTATATAAAATTAAACTTTTATAACAATTGTGAATTTAACGATGTTTCAGTTATTTAATTGTGTATAAATGATCTACTGTTAACAGTTGCCATTAAAGATATAGGGTAATTATCAAATTTTAATCGCGATAACGAAAATTAATTATCTTCCTCCTTTCCTGTATTATTTCCAGTATCAATTAATATTGGAGAATTATTTTTATTCATTTAACGGTCGATTGGATAAACCACTGAATATTGATAGTTGATAGTGGGTTTGCGCCTTACAAACGATGGCAATTGGAGTTTTCGAGTTTTCATCACTTGTCTAATACTTAAACATGTGCCAAATTCTAGTAGAAAATCTTCTCGGGAGTGTATCCCCTTTAACAGATCGTTTGTATGTTGCGAATCCATTCCTTTTTAATAATGAATTAGAGGTATGTAGCAGCTGAGACAAGAATAATTTTTGTATTTATTTACTTGATTACTGATATTATATACACTTACAACATTGGCAAGAACTATGTTGACTTATTTGGCGTAAAATAACCTTTAATACAGATCAATAACATAAATTTTTCATGCCGTAAAAATCATTTTTCTAGTCTGTGATTTAATCAATATGTTACTGTTATTAAAAGAATGTAATGGTACAGTATATGTTTAATTCATATAAATTACAATAAAATTTTAATTTTTAAATATATTTAAGCTTGTTTTCTCACTATAAGAGTTAAAAACGTCTATAAAATCGAACGAATTTAAACTATTTTGAGTTGAAGCAATATCTATGAATCGTGAAGGAATTATATAAAGTTGACAAGATTTTCTTGTAAATAATAATAACTTTTAAAAGGAAAGTCTTTAAGAATACCTTTTTTAAGATGCAGATATTATTAGCAATAACATTATCTATGCTTTATTATAATGACACAAATTGACATTATAGGCCTAATACGTTAATGATAATGGATATAATAAAGGAAAATGAATTATGCGAAGATAACATAATGATTACTCTTATAATTAAACCACAGATATTCTTTTTTCTCTTTTATTATTATTATCTGTTTAACTTTATTTTTTAGTAAAAAAATATGTAAATTACTTTCAAGAATTTTTTTTAATAAAAAAATTTTCAAAGAAATTCTTCGATTTAAAACCTTCAAAAAAGCACTCTAAAACATCAGGATATTTTTTAAACTCCTTTCATTAACAATCTAAGACTACTTTTTTAATTTTCTCTCTGGAAATTTACGTTTAAAAATAATTTTAATTAAACACATCAGTTAAAATTACTTTTTTTCTAGTTTCTTTTGATGTTTAAGCTCTATCATAATTCTTTAAATTGAATTTGTAATTATATTTATTTTTTAATTAAATATTACGACTATAACTACATTTTACACAAAATATTTATTTCCTGATAAATAAATAATGTTTTTAAATGAACTTTTAATAATAAATTTTTAATTTTTTTTTTAATTAAATTTTATTTTTTTTAAATAAATAAAAATCTTAGTATTGCTTGTTAACTCTCTACCATCCATTTTTTTTTCCTTGAATGAAAATTAATAGTTTATAGTCCTACATCTCAACCTGTCTATAGATCTTACAGCTTAAATAATGATAAAGAAAATTATTAAATTTGTATGTATTTTTGGCTCTTCTCGCCACATGGGTACTAAGAGAGGCCATTTTTACCATTCATATCATGGGTTCAAGTAGGTCCATAATGAGGACGGAAACTGTTGAGGACAGAATGTGATTCGATCCTTCACCCCTCAGAGCTATAGGCTCTCCTCATCCGTTTCTGTCATCCGGCTGTCAATATAATTTTACTAGAAATTTGTTGCATTACAGTATTTAAGTTAAAATAGATATAAAGAATTATGAATTTTAATAATACTTTAGCAATTGTGAATTTCCTTTACTAAACGGGAACATTCAATAATCGTTTTATAATTTCTTATATTGTTAATGTCCTTATATTATTATTTATTAATATAATTAATATATTATAATTAAAATATGTAATTTGTGGAGTTTTATAGAATAATTTTTGCTATATTCTTACACTAAATTTACTTCAAGAAAAGTCAAAATGAATGTTGATCGTGTAGAGAGGAGTCATCCAACATTGAGACCTAAATCTCTTGTGCAGGGGTTAACAGGTTGAGAGGTGAAATTGACATACCTGAAAATCCACTGGAGCAGTCGCAGCTTCTTCAACCGGGTCCAACAACACTCAAACAACACAAAATTCCAAGATGAAATCCGCTCGTTCTCAATTGAAGTCCCGGATATCGCCATCACTTGTAGAAATTTCATAAAGGTGAACTGTATCTCTGCCCCTAAAACTGCAAGCCTAAGATAAAGCCTCCACGCCATTCATCCGACAATATAAAATTGTGTGTGCAAGATTTATTTATTTAATATCTTCAGGAGTAGTAAAAACAATTTTAAAAGACTTTTTCTTTTGTGACTTTTTAGATTAAAATAATGTTGCAACCGGAAATTTATACATATTGAAATGTCTTCTTAGAGGTCCATAGTATTACGGTAACAACAGAAAATAACACTTCAAACAATTCTTCACTTACAGTTTAATATTAAAATAGCAAATAAATAATAAAAATTTGTTGTACTTTAATACAGATTATAGTTTAAAATACAGTCTGTTTTTAAAATAAAGACTCATATAAACTTTTTCTTTTATTTTGAATTTTGTTTATAAAAATTTGGGAGTTAATGTATGTAATAAGTAAATTTATACGTTTTTTGTTCACTTCAAGTGCATCATTAGAAATTTATATTAATATTAACAATTTACATTTAATAAAATTAATCGTTTATTACTAATAATATTAGTAAATAGCATCAAGAAACATCAATAATAAAAGTTATGTGATTAAAATTATGTTCAGTTGATATTGACTACTAAAACTTAACACGGCATAATTATGAATTCAACGTAAATTATGAGAATTGATCACTACCTTTTACATTTACGGTAAAAAAAACTTAAAAAGCAATTTCTGTATACTTCTGTGCAATGTAATTATTAATTACGGTATCTAAAGGTATCTATGGTTATGGTAATTATTATCTACGGTATCTATACTTTTATGTATTTGCCCACCAGTAGACGAATGCATAAAACCACTGAACATTGGTAGCTATTTGGTCGTGGGTTCGTGCATCGCCAACAAGCTGACCACCTGGAGTTTTCTGGGATTTATTCACGTTTGTAACATCTAAATAGGAGCCTGTTTTCCTTCTTTCCGGGAGGTATTGGCACATCACTCACGTGTCTCATTGCCGTATACAAATAATAATTAGTTTGGTTTATTTGTATAAATCAAACTAAACCAATCTATGAATATTACATAAGAAGAGCAATATGCCATATAAATATTATAAGCGTTGAACAAGTAGTAAGTTCTATATATCAGAACTATATAGGCCTACATAATTTCATTAGCATAATACTGTATATAAAAAGAAATACTTAGATTTATATTATAAAACTTTCTTAATTAACTTGCTGTATTTTAACTATAAGAAAATCAATTCTACAATAAATTTTATATGAAAATTAGTACGTATGATCGATTTTTATTTGGTAAAACCTATCTTCTATGTTTGTAACTGCATCGTGACTTGTTTGAAATAACGCTTGGATGATTCCTAAGTTGATGATTAAGAGTAAATCCAACCAAAAAATTAGAGTAACAGTGAAAAGAGGCAAATAAAAGTAATTGAAAGAAAAACAAATAATTTAATTTATTTTAACATTTGTGTTATATGTTATTTATGAATTCAATAAATAGGTTTGGAAATTACTTATTTAGACTTAACTATCAATAAGATATTAATGATTCGAACATGCTGTAATATCTAAGCTAATTAAATAAGAAAGACATTGTATATTTTTTATTATATAGTTAACAATTTATTAAATTGTCTTTCAAATCATTTTACTTATGATTTATTTCCATAAATTGAGAATATTTCATTAATGAGGACTTTACAAAAGAAAAAGACATAAATTTGCATTTATTAACAAATAATTAATAAATATAAATGCCAAGACAATAATATAATATAATAATATTCATTAATTATTTTAACATTTTTACATATCGAAGTTGTAGGTGAGTAACCTCAAATAAAAGGTCGACACAGTCGTAAAGTCTTGTTTTCTGAGATGTTAAGAAAGGGCAAGACAAAGATACGAAGACATTTACTGTTTGGGAATAAATTTCATTTAAAAGCTTCGTTTTATTAAAAAAAATAATAAAATGTATTACATTTTTTCTAACAAAAACTAATTAATAGTTTTATTTTTAAAGCAAATAATGAATACAAATTAAATAATAAAATTATATTTCACATATTTCAATGTATTGATTAATGTTAAAATTTAATATATGAGAAGTTATTTTTTCTTTAAATTTTTATCGAATCTATAGGATTAATAATACTTAAATAGTAATAATTAAAGTTATTATTAAACTGAAGCTGCTATTACTCATTTTTCAATGTTACATTTGTGGAAAAACTGAGAAGGAATCAAACTTCGTTTTGTTTAAACTCTTATTTTGTTTAGTTTCGTTCATTACAGGAATTACGTTTGGTTTACAATGACTACTTCACACTCAACCGGAAAAGACAGAATTCAAAAGCAGTCTTGCCATTCACAATTCTCTTTAGAAAACTCCATATACCACGTGACTTCCAACTTCTCAAAAAATAAAAAAAACGTTTCGGTACAAAATATTATTATAAACCAATTTATTTCATTAGTAAATAAATATTACAGAATTGTCAGAATTACAGTTGTTGCCAGCAGAAAATATAAAGGGAATGTAATTCCAGAAAGAATATGTAATGAGGTATGAGGCAGTTATAATGTCGCTTCACCAAAAAAATATATAAATTGACGAGAGCTCGATGACAGAGTTTCACTAACGATACTTGAGAAGGAATCGTTGAATCCTCCTCCTTCTGTGCTGGAGAAGGTACTGTTGGATCTGTGGTTAACAGGCTAAATTTTTCTGTAATTGTTTACGAAAAACTCAGTCAATAAGTTTTCGTAACCATATTGTTACTATTACAATAATCGTTTTGGAATTATTATTAACTTCAATTTTTCTTAACACGATTGGATCTTTTTTCACAGCGCGGCCAAATCTGCTCGCTCAGACCCTACAGTAAGGTCTAGTCGATGGCTTAGAGTAGTATCGCTCTCGCGTGTGTAACTAAACTATATAGAATTAGAGATTCTTAATGGCCAAGAAATGATGACACATAATTGAAACAGGACACGTGGATCCATCGAAGAGAAGAACGGGAGATCCGTGATATAGCTGCCATGATTCATAAAGCTCATAATAAATGCTCCAGCATAGGATCAAAATATTCAGAAGACTCCTCTCATGAGAGACCCTAGATTAATATTGTACATCAAAATTTCACGTAAATTTTATATTAAACAAAATAGTAAATATAATTTAAGTCATATAAATTATCAAAGAATTTAGAAATCAAGTAAATTAAAAGGCTGTTTTTTGACTTGTAGTGATTTTACTTAACCATTTTTTTACATTTTAATAATCTTCTAAACGTTTTAAAATATCACCGGAGCTTAAGAACAGTTAGAATTTGAGACAGGAATGCAATATATAATGTACTGTACGTATACTTAGAATTCTATAGAAAATTTGTAGACGTTTTCATAACTTTCGCTCATCCAAATAGAGAACAGATAAATAAATGCTTTTATAGTATAGCTTGAGTTACACGGTAAAAATATGTATTAAAACAACATTTTATTAACAATTTGCTTCAAGTACCTTACGTAATACCTAGATCTTGTGAATAAAATTATTTAAATCTTATTCTGCTCGTTAGAATGATTCAATAAGAATTTACAAGGTATTAAGGAAATATTGTGAGATCCGATAGCCTATCTTGACAGCTGAAAGGAAGTATTAGTCCTTAGAAATGTTGACTGTGTTAATTTCAACAAATCATCGAATCAAATGTTAACTATTTTGTTTATACGTATACAAATTTGACTGTATTATCATGTTAGTGAACAAAAGTGTTTAGTCCAGATTGAATTATTCTGTAGAACACTACAAACGGAAAGTTTCGTTAATTAACTTATTTTAAAAGTTTTCGCTAATTAGAAAATTTTAACATTAAATTTATTGTTTCCATTCTCTTAGCTATTCTAATTATATTAAATATCTAATTAAACTACAGTCGAACCTTTAATAACTTTCATCTCCCAACAACTGTCACTTCTAAAAAGCGGCCATTTTTACGAGAACTTTACTTCATTTAAGAACTTGTTACGTCAAGGAGAAGGAGCACACGAAAACTAGAGGACAACAATAGTTTCTCAGATATTTGTTGTAACATAAGTTTTACAATATCTGCGAAACGATTATCGCCCTCTAATTTTCGTGCGCTCCTTCTCCTTGACATAACAAGTCCTTAAATGAAGTAAGGTTCTCGTAAATATTTTTAGAATAACATAGCTAGTTTGACTACAGGCTTTCACGGGGTTAATGAAATTAACTGTAAACGCAAAAAATAAAATTTTCTTAAACCTGACTAGTCCGTATGTGTGTATGTGTATTTGTGTGTTGTACTTGAATGTATGTGTCTTATATATTTCAACATTATAAGACATTTGCAAAAAATCTGTACATAGTCCTTTTAAATGATGCAGAGAACTCCAAAAGCACACTTAGATCAATCTTCTGTAGTAGCTTACGACCTACTTAAATACATTTAAATAAAAGAGCATCTTTCGCCGGCGGTAATAATTAAAACATTTTAACACCAAGGAGTGACTATGTTTTAATTTTTTTTTTCATTTAAAGAAATTATTTAATTATTACCACCGACAGAGGATACTGTTCCTTTTTTGTATATATTAACATAGATCACAGCATACAAGATCGATCTGCGTGTTTATAAGAGTTCTCTGCACGGTAGAGAAGGACTTTCTCAAAAAAGTATTTTTTAAATGATTTTCTACAATTTTAAAAGTAATAAAAACTTTTTCTTCAATTTATACGATCTGTTCAGTTTTCAGCTCACTGGCAACGACTGCCATTTTTTATGTTCTTGTCAATGGGCGCTGTTTTAACTGTAATAAATATAGGATATACAAACTTTCAAACTTTTTTAGTCTACAGCTCCTATAATCTGAATATAAGTCACCATGACTCATTTGTATAAAAAATTTTTACAAAGAAAAAGCACACTTTTTTACAGCTTTTAATAGGCATATTTTACACCGTTGATCCAGATTTTACACAAAAAGTATGGATAAAAAATAATCTTATTAATTTGTGTTTTTAAACAGAACGTGCTCAGCAAATAATTAGATACTCATAACACACCTTTTGCGTTGTCGAGGTAGTTTTATTGAAAACTAACGTTTCCAGCTTATTCTATAGGGCATAGGCCATCTTCAGGCCATCTTAAGTAGGTCTGAATTACAGAATTAAAACATCTGCGTTCTAAAAATGAAATACATATATTTAAATTCAAAAATTAACAACGTATAAAAACGAGAAAATAATAGAAAAATAATGTATAAAAATATAAATATAAAATAAAAAACAAACTTAGATATAGTAATAAAAATAATAATCTACTAATATTGCTTTGAACAAACATTAAAATAAATTATTAGTGTATAAATTACGAGTTCATGGTAAACTTTTTGACCATAAACTTCCAAGCCGATCATAGGTCTTGGATTTGTGTTCGAAAGTTATATTTATTTTATAAATAAGAAATTATATATGGATAAAATTTGTTAATTTTATGACATTTTATTCTTGTAACAAAATCAGTTGAAAGGAAGAATTTGCTTCTTATTCATCAAATTATTAAAATTTTGGAAACTGCGATCGCATCACTTTCTCAAGGCGATTTGTATTTTGTTTTGATGGATGCCAATTCCGAAAATTCTGCTTAACGTAATTAGGATGTCGCTAAAGGAATTAAAATGCGTAGATATTGTTAACTGCATCATCAAGCTGTAAAACTCGGATAGTGATGAGGAAATGAAGTTCGATTTCAATGTGTAGTCTTGTAAAATATCAATAAGTTGCTATGTTTACCAATGGTGAGTATTCATGGAAGTTCTGTACTGAAGGAATCTGTGATTCAGTTGTACTGGTAAGCCTCTTTCGAAAACTAAACGCTGAGCTGTGATACTTACACACACCTCAGTTTTTCAGTCTATTTCAAATCATTGGCGTATGCAGAGCAAGAAAGCTGTAATCAAATTTACAGTTTATCAGCCAATTTTTTCTTCACGGTAGTAATTTCTTTCTGAAGACTGAAATCAATCGTATAATTCATAAATGAAAAGAGGAATGAAAAAGTAAGGATAAGAAATAAATTATTTTTTTATCAACAATGTCGATAAACGTTTTTGTTGTTAACGATAAACATCAACTCTCTACTTCTTTTAACATAATTTCTCCAGCTGTCAAGAGATTTCACACTAGTGTTGAAAATTCTGGAGGAGTTGTTGCAAAATATACATGAAATGCTATATAAATATTTATTTTTGAGGAATTGTTGTTTACAGTTACTATTTGTGGTCCCTTTGAAACCTGAATAAGCTTGCATTACAGTAATATTTTATGAAACGCCTATTTTAAAATATAGTTATACAATTCTTGTTATAGGCTTCGAACACTAAACTGCATCAGAATAAATTTATAGATATTTGATATTCTTCGGAAATAACAGTTAAATATATTTCATAAACAGTTATGAACAACAGATTTCCCATTAGGTGTACCATGCCTAGAGGCGCAAGGGTTCGTTGCAAAAGTGGCACTATTAGTTTGAAGAGGTCCTGCATATTGTGGTCCTACGAACGCCATCTTTCTAAATGATTTAAATCTTCATTACTGTATATGAATAATCACAAATCATGCCAAATCATCATTCTTGAGATGCATCTGAGATATTGCATCTCAAGAAAATTCCAGAAAGATGGGATAAGATGTTGATACAATAACATTACAGACTTTAACATTATTTTTTAATTAAATAAAACTGATATTTTTGGTTAATCGATTTGATTTTCTGGTTATCTAATTTCACTAATTAAACATAAAATTAAAAAATGGTTACTATTCGGCTTTCGGCCAATTCGGCCTATTTTTCGCTATTAGGCCGAATACCGAATATTTAAATCATTATTCGGCCGAATACGGAATACCTAAAAACGGGAGTAAGAAATAACAAAAACACAGTAAATTAATCATTTTGGCATTTAGATTTAATGTTATCGGGTTAGTGTTGTTTGTTTATATTTATTTATAATTTATAACATGCACAANAAAGTACAGTTTTTTTTAATTAAAGTGAATATCTTTATTAAATTCCATATAAGAAGTTTGATTTTTATTATTTTATTGTAGTTTTTCAGATTTGTTTAATATCTATATAAATTGATATCTTAATATATAAATATTAATTATTAAGTATATTATTAGTTATTAAGTATAAATATTAAGTTTTATTTAATGTATGCTTTATATATTTTAAAATGAAAACAATTGACATTGTACACAAAATTAGTTTAATGTCAAATTAAAACTAAAAATAACAAATCAAAAAGTATTTTCCTTAATTACTGTATGGTGAGGAATTTGAATCAGTAATGTGAGTCTGTAGTCATTTTCTCATTCTATAATATCAGTCAATTTAAATCCTTTATATTCTAAAGGATTTACAGTATATCACTTCAGTCACTTTAGATCATTTTAGATCATTTAAGACCAAAATAAATTTGATTCCTCACTTTAGAGAGAGTAGATAGAGTGAGTTGAAAGAATAATAGTTCCTTCCATAGAGTGAATGAGAATTTTTTTTAAATTGTGATTTTTTTCCATTAGTTTCTCAAATTTAACTTCATAAGAGTTTGTATTTCTTTTAATTATCTCACTTACAATTGTAATGTGACGTTTATATTTTTATGTTTAATTTAATTAATAACTATAAGTATCAAGTCTCTGTCTACTATCGTGATTCTTACATTAATTATTACATTTATCATTCTTAATCAAAATTAAATATTTTTCAAGTTAACAAGAATGTCATGAAATTATAATTATATTCTCATAAATATAAATTAAATATGATTAATATAATCGTAAAACTGTAAACGTAGGCCTACTTAGATACTTTTTTAGTATAAAATTGGTAATTGACATCACTTAAACAGATCTTGTATTAAATATATAGGCCTAAGACTATCTGGAAATTCCCGAAGAAAACAATGTGTTTTCAGGAAAACCCAGACATTATTATTATAATCATCATATACTGTACAATACATTGAAATGTAAATGTAAACAGGAAAGTAGTTAATGATAATATCAATTAGGAATTGGTAGAGTGTCACGTAATTTTAGTTCTCTAGAGATTACCGATATTATAAAATTAAAACATCAATTATCCCTTGTATTGGGGATTGTGTGTAGTACATCGAGTAGGATCGAACATAATTATTTTACTTGTTATTAATGTTTATAACTTATTTTTATATAAAACTCATCTCTACCCTCAAAATTAAGTTATTTTGTCATCTTATAATAATTCATAATATAAAAAGTTTATAAAATAAAATCTAACAGGTGACGTTACACACAGTTTTAAAGCTTAGCCTGAAAGTTACGCAACTAGTTGCTAGATTTTTCGTTATATGCTTAGTTAATACATAGTTGAAAAATATAAAATTATTTTCATTTGAAATTGTACGAATCATTTTGAATATCCTGTATACTGACACAGATAAATGTGTATATTAGTAAAAATTCGCTTTAAATATTTATTAGCTTTATTTTATATATTCAGGCATGACAAAATTTTATCATAAAATTGTTACAAATGAAATATAGTTATCACTTGTCATTCTGTTTGCCTACAGAAACTGTAATTTACATTTAAAATATGCATCATTTAGTAATGAACATAATAAGAGACATGTAATTAAGATACTAAAGAGGATGATTTCATATTAAACTTAGGGATAGATATAGAGAATTATTGTGTTCGAAACAATGAAAAACATAAAAAGAGAAAATGGTGTAAAAACTTTATTTGACATCTCTGATGATAGAACAATTATATAATAGGATAGTTAACAGACAATTAATTTTTTTCTTCATTCTAAAATTGTTAATAATAAAAACACTGACTGAATTATTTCATGTAAATATAATTTTGAATCAATTCTAATAGTTCTATTATTCTATATCAACGTAATTTTTCAGTGTAAGCATCAAAGATTTAACTACAAAATTTCATTTTTAATTAATTAAATTTAAATCTGTAGCTAAAAATTGTAATTAGTTCTTCGTTTAGTTGAATACCAGCTGTAATAAATTTTAAACTTTTTCAAAGCATTATTTTTATTTACTTATTTTTTACAAAGAGTACATTTAAATTTTGTTTTTTTTTCCATTACATTTCAAAATGCATTTACTCTTTTATGGATTTTTGTTTAATAATTTAGTAGTAAAACAAAAATAAATTGTAACATGTTATAAGACTCAATATCAATATAAATATTCTTATGATATTTTCTATATAAAAGTAATTACAAATTTTTCTACAGAGTAAAAGAAAAATGTGGTGGAATCCCTATTGACATTAAGAAAGCACGTGGATGTAATTGTAGAATATACAAANATTTTCTCTCTCTGCTCATTTTTTGATATGTAATATCTGGCTGCTGGATGGTCGAACGGTTAATGACAGCCAACTGCTCTGGAGGACCAAGGATCCAATTCGAACAATCCCAAAAATTTTTCGAGGGTAGTCTGTTCAGATATATCGAGCTCCGTCTTTCGGCATAATCACAATGACGGGGTTACAATTTTTAATCATATTTTTAATTTTATTTAATTTAAAATATATGCTCTCCACCACAAATTAGTAGTGACTTGCCCTTGTACAGTACATTATACTCTTTCTTTAACAACAGAGTAGTGCTGGTCATGTGTTAACTGCTTTTAGGGGAAAATTTTTGAATTAAAATAACGTCAATTCCGCTTGCATCGGAGTTTTTATATAGTTAATCGGAGTCGCTTGCCCCTGAGATTTCCACATCTGATGTCGTCTTTCATTTATCTGTCTTCCTTCTCGAGATTAAGGAAAGACGGCCGGAAGGACGAAAGTGGGAATTTACAGGTCTATAATTTTTTCAAATTGCAACCAATAATCATAATTTATTTCAGAAAATTCTGTAGTATTCTTGATTCTTTCAAAATTTCTAATGTGCGTATTTCAATATTAATAAAGAAAATAGAACATTTTATTTTCTTAACTTGTTAAGTATATAACACAATAAAGTATTGAAATTGTGTGAAATTTGATACCAGGGTTTTGGCAAATTTCGGCGTTTTGATATCTCCTCAACAAAAATAAAAAATATAAATAAACAACGGAAAAATTCCGTGGATTGATGTTTGTGTTTGTGTGTGTGTGGTCTGTGTATAAGAGACATTAATGCTATTAAATTTTGGTGGATAAAAGATCAAAGGAGTGGTGCAGACAGAGGTGTAATCTGTCGTTGGATCGGCCTTAATGAAGATTTTACTCGTTATTAGCATTTGCAATTTTTTATAAAACTCATCTCTACCCTCAAAATTAAGTTTTTTTGNTATTGTCGATCGATTCCAATAGTCCACCGTATAAGCCGAAATCCATGCGTAATTAGTCCATTGGAGCAGGTTTAGGCAAGCAAGCTATCGTAAGAATAACAGGTTGCCTCACTCACGGTGATGAGAAAAATTATTGTGTAACACCCGTTCTGGTAGTCAAGCATTGTCAGGCCTTTCGAACATGACAAGGGCTCCGTGTTTCAGGTACATAATTTTTACAAAATGCCTATTATTGAGCTCGCTTATCTTTTCACAGTTGCTTCATTTGTCAGATTCGATGAAGGAAAACCCAGTTGTCGACAGTCATAAACGATGGCCGGTCGATTACTGGGTGAACAGTCCCTGTGATCATTATTCATAATGTAAACAAAGGTCTAATAAAGTTTTATCCATGACAAGTATAGAACAAACTTTATTTTCATATGAGTTTTACTTTTCGCGTTATTATACATTGTAATAAAAAGCAGCCAGCATCCTGTTGCTTAACTTTCCCGTTAACATTTAAAACTGCGAGTGGCACAATCTGTTATGATATTTTATATAAAAACCTTTTCCTATTTTTAATTATTATTTTTAACTATATAAATAATATTTTTAAAATAATTTATGGTACTTATAAACTCAAACCTTGATTCAGCGTCCTATTAAGTAGCACAATCTTGTAAAACGTCAATGAATATAGATCTAATTCTTATGTATCATATAGGAAGTTTATATAGCTTCTATTATACGATGAAATTTTAAAAATGAATTTAATTTATCTTGTGGAATGTTTTTATGTTTGTAGAAATGAGCAGAAGCTAGTATAGCATCAACTCGTATTTCATCGTTTAGCAGATTCGTTGCTATTAATTTAACTTTGCTTTATTAAAATTGTAAAGTCTGTTGAATGCACTAGTGTCATTCTGTTTTATTAATGTTCGTGTATTAGAATTTCGGGCATTTATCATGAACAATAATAAATAGATATAGCAAATATCAAAGTATATAAACGTGAATCAAATACCTAAATAATTATGTTTAAAAAATGATTAATAAAAATATTAATTTAATCAATGGAATAAAATTTCAATAAAATCACTATAAACAAAATTAATGATCGAAACATTATAAAATTTTCAATTAGCATCGACTAACAAGTTACTTATGTAATTCTTTTATCACAAATGTATATAAATTGATTAAAGTATTTAATTTTCGACATAAAAGACTTTTAGAAGTTTTAGATAAAATTAATTTGGTTTTAGAAGTTTTTATGTGCATTTACTATTTTAATCTGTAAACTTGTTTTGTCATTGAATACGCTTTCTGAATAATATGCTTTTGTTGATAACCTTTCAATTAAAGGATGATATAACCAATTTCAATGCTTCGGTCATTAAAACTTAATTTGTAAGAGTTATTCAATAAAACTCGGTTAAATTCAATGAATAAATTTATCACTTCAATAATAAATTTGGTATAATAAGAAACATTAGAATAGATGTTTTTACATTAATTCAATTGAAGTTTTAAACCACAAACATCTCTTGCATGTAACCATGGCTGCCAATTTCAAGAAACCTGAACAAGAACATTTGAAATGTTGCTGCCTCCAAAGTTGAAGGAGAAAAATTATTTTTATCCTTTATCTTTGGGTTCCAGTCTCTTAGAGTTGGCTAACATATGAAACAAAGATTCAATTTTCTCTCTCTGCTCATTTTTTGATATGTAATATCTGGCTGCTGGATGGTCGAACGGTTAATGACAGCCAACTGCTCTGGAGGACCAAGGATCCAATTAGAACAATCCCAAAAATTTTTCGAGGGTAGTCTGTTCAGATATATCGAGCTCCGTCTTTCATCTCCAGCAGCTCAGTTGTGGACCTGGCCGAACCCATGATGATCTCCTAAAAAAGGTTCTCTTAGTTCCTATAGGATGGAAAGAATTGAAAAAGAGGTATGTAATAACCACTCAAGGCTTCTTTGATTTTTTACCCATTTATTTTTCTATTTACAATTAATGATGAGATTTGGTATGTTGTCTTTGAATGTGTCCAAAGTATGACAACTTTTTCTTCTTTATAATCATTGTTAATTTTTCCCATTTCCTTTTTCCTCCATTTTCTGCAATATTTATTTGTAATCCTTTACAATCAATTTATTGTTTGCATTCTTCTGTACATCTACATTTCAAGTTGTATAGAATAATAAAAATAATTAAGGTTTTGTACGAATATTTGCATTTTGCATTTTATATTTTATTAAAATACTTGATATAAAACATTTTCTGTGACTTATCAACAGAATTCAAACACTTTCAACTTTTTTTCACTGAAAAAGCATCAAGTTCATTTACTTACCGCTTTTTTAAAATTTACATAAAAACAATTTACAATAACTTAGCAACGATTTTCATACACATTTTATTTATTTTAAATATCAACATATTTCATCTACATAATAAAATATTTCACGCGTTTTCGCGTTTATTAAAACACCATCAAAAGATTTCATTTGCATTTCTCGCCACCATTGGAAGGCAATGGACTGACTGATACAATGTAGGAAATGTTCGATAAAATAAGTAATGAGCAACAACATCTTTTGATGAAGTTAATTGATGAAGACAGACTAAATATTAAAGAAGCTAGCCAACAACTGTCTTTAAATTACAATACAGATCGACACGTTGCAAAATGTAGGAACACTTGGATACTTGACAAGAGGTCTACAGCACCAATCCAACACTTTAAAACGTAACATCTACAATAGTTAAGGATATTGAAAGAAAGGTCGAGGAAAATGGGCATTTAACGTTTAAATCTATTGCTAATTTAATCTGAGAGAAACATCAGGTGAAGCTGTTTCTAGCAACTATATGTAATGTCTTAACTATCAGGTTTGCATTTCTCTGAAAAGAAACTATAAAATATTGGATAGAATTGACTTTGAAAGTTGATTTGCGATACAAATATGCTTTACTGTAAATGTGCCTAATGATCAGCTGAAATTAATATTTGTCGATGAATGTGGTTTCGATCTTCACCTTAGATGAAACAATGATAACAGTAGGAAAAAACAAAGAAGATCACAAACAGTTTCAATCATAAGAGGACGGACGGAACGTCACGTTGATTTGCTGGTATAAATTCAGTTTTAATACAAATTTATCCACGGACCAGCAAGACCTGTTTTTAACGAGACTATTTGTTGAACTACTGGTCAAGAGCGTCATTCGCAAACTTGCGATCCGCGGGCCGAATATACCCGTTAAGACTTCACATCCGGTCCGCGGCCTTGATGATTTTTTTTTTTTTATAAAATTAAAGTTTCTAACATCTTACAGGGATTAAAATAGAAAAAGTTCAAACGTCTAACTGTTTACGTAAGTCGTAAAGGCCATTTTGTTGTAAATTGTTTTTAAATTACAGTATGTTTTAGTTTACCAAATACTATTGAATACGGCCCACGTCTGATATATATTTACTGTATTTGACTGGCCCTTTACTGCGTTTGAGTTAAAATGTACATCTAGTGAATGTTAAAGTTAAGGTACTATATTATGTAATGTGAACTGTAGGCATTTTAATGTTGCTTTAATAAATTTAAGTTACTGTTTAAGTTGAGGCTGTAGACCTCTTGTCAAATATCCAAGTGTTCCTACATTTTGCAACGTGTCGAGCTGTATTGTAATTTAAAGACAGTTGTTGTCTAGCTTCTTTAATATTTAGTCTGTCTTCATCAATTAACTTCATCAAAAGGTGTTGTTTCTCATTACTTATTTTATCGTACATTTCCTACATTGAACCAGTCATTCCATTGCCTTCCAATGCTGATAATTACATATATTGGGGATAAAAATTATATTTATATTAAAAATAAGCTCAAAACTTCAACAATCTCCACTTCCAAGGAATCAGTGTATAATACTAGGTATTATTGTTAAAAGTAAGGTATATCAATTTGTCTTTGTCATATAGTAAGAGTGAAAAATGTTTAATTGCAATTGAAAAACGTTGACAGGCTTTTTAAATTAATGCTTGCGTTGATATCTAGTTTGTAAAGTGTTGAAATGTGAATTGCAATGATGATATCTAATTGCAAATTGTTGGGAAAAGTTTCACAATTGCATGAATCTAACCAAAAATGCTATAATTAGAAATACATTTAATATTGGCAATTTGATGATATCAAATGAGATATATTCATTTTCTTAGAATTATTTAAAACGCTAAGCAGGGTACAGTCCAATGTTGTATAATTATTTTAATAAGTAAATTGTACAATTTAATTAAAACTATTATAATTTAAAAACATTTGTTACATATCTAGAAACACATACGTGCTCTTTAAATATATATATATTTACATAATACATGAATGCAAACATACATACATACATACATACATATATACATACATACATACATACATACATACATACATACATACATACATTTACGTGAATACATACCAAAAATCTTCACTTGGCCAACTCGTTGGTCAGCAAGATTCGCTTGCCACAGCTTCGGACTGGCAATAAATGTAGGCCTGGGTATATATGTATACATATATATTTATTTATTTAAATATATGAGCCTATATTGAATACATGATTTATATACCCAGGCCTACATTTATTGCCAGTCCGAAGCAGTGGCAAGCGAATCTTGCTGACCAACGAGTGCCAAGTGGAGATTTTGGTATGTATTCACGTATTTAACACTTCAATAGGAACCATTTTCTCATAGCAAATCCTCTCTGTTGGCATCCCCTCTTAGCAGATTGACCACGTGTTGCGTTGTCTTATTCCATAAATCCAATACAATCCATCCATGCTCTATATCGATCCAGAAATATTGAGAGATGCTCGGCAATTTTTTAGTTCTCAAAACCGCAACGGTGACAGAGTTGAGTCAACGATTTCATGCAAGATGGAGTAACTTCACACGTCGGAAGCTGCGTAGAGCAATCTCTACGACATTTTAGCGATAACAAAATGATTAATCGTGTGTTTCTTATTGCCTGATCACCTCGTTCTCTGCATCTTAATTTGTTAATAAGTTTTGGATGTGGGAACACTTAAAATGTTCGGTTTGTCTAGAATATGTTATAAATTTGGCAGTCTGCAAATGTATCTTTAAAATAAAATGTTTGTTACTTATAGACCAAAACTAGTAAGTTTAACACTAATAATTTTTATGGGAATATCTTCCTGATGTCTGAAATGTCACTAAGCCCCATTTGGTTGCATTTGGACTGCTAAATATTTTTCTGGACAGCGTTGAATAAGATACTATAATTAGAATACCAAATTTATTGTTAGTATTATAAAAAAAATAAAAGATTTGCCAACGTTCACAGATCTTCTTTGTCCTGGCCTATATCCCAGATTATTTGGGGTCAGCCCGGAATGTCAATTTGCGCCACGTTGGTCTATCTCTAACTGTTTCTTCATCCACACCCCAGTCCAGCATATCCGTTTTTACACACTCAATCAATTTCTTCTTAGGTCTTCTTCTACCTCTGTCTCCCTGTACTTTCATATTTAGTGCCTTTTTTGTTACATGTTCCTCATTTCTTCTCACCACATGTCTAAACCATGTCAGTCTATGGCTTCTTATTTTTTCTGAGATAGATGCTACCTTTAGACTTCCTCTAATGTAGTCATTTCTAATCCTATCCATCCTTGTGACCCCGCACATCCACCTCAGCATATGCATCTCTGCCACATGCAAACGCTTCTCATCGGTGGCTGTCGTTGGCCAGCACTCGCACCCATACATAAGCACGGGCTGATGACAGTTTTATATATTAGCCCTCTTACTTTAAGTGGCATGCGTTCACAGATTTAGAAAAAATTAAATATTTGTTTCTAAATCTTTGACATAAGCTATACACCCTAAAACAACAACAAATGTGTCTTATTTAAATTATTATCAAAATAATAATAATAATTTAAAGCCTAGAGTAAATATAAATAAAGATATGAATAATGTCAATAATGTTAATTTGCATACATTAGGTTTATTTGTAAGTTTTAAAATTTTTAACGTTATTTTCAATATGAAAATAAATATATCTTTATAAATTCTAGCAAATTTATTTATTTAAAAAAAATGAATGACGTTTTAGTATACTGCATAAATATATGTAGATAACTTTTATAAATATAGCAATTTTTAAAGTAGATTCCTTCTGATAATATTTTAAATTCAAGAAGCAATGTTTTTTTTACTTACATCGTCTCGTTTTGTTCTCTAGAAATCGAAATTTAAAGTAATTGAAATCTTATCTGTAACATTCATCTACAAAATTGTGTTTTTGAGTTATAACTTAAAGTTTTTGAAACTTGATATTTTTAGTAATAACATTTTAAAAATTATTACATATAATCATTTTATTTTATGCTGAATTCGATCATTCTCAGCTTCTAAACGTTTCACGATCTAATAAAATATATTCAACCTCAAAATATTTAGTTCTTCTTCTCCTGCAATATCCAAGGACCTATAAATTTAAATTATTTTGGTCAACTTTATAGAGCAGTTAGATCTAGAGTAGCCATCATTTTATTATAGAAGCATTGTCGATAGCTCTCTTGAGATCCATACATGTAAGGAATTTAAATGTATTTTATGGAGGTACTGGGTGAAAATCTGCGCGTTGTAAATTAAATTGCTTATCCTTTACATTGTCTAACTTTAAGATCAACTCTTCTTGTTCAAGAAATAGAAATTTCCTGTTGTGTCTCAAATGATTACAATCTTTGTATTGCATTCTTAAAACTTTTTGGATCATGAATAAAATTTTAAAAATGTTATCATCGAAATGTTGACTCTAATTACTGAAAGTTTTCTTAAGATAATGTTATTAAATCATTATTCTAATTAATTCTTAATATTATAACACCATTTTTTTTTAATTTTTAAGTATTGTTTATAAAATATGATGATCTTGATAACGTACTATAAATATGGTAGATCAGGAAGAACATTAAATATAAAAGAAATTCAGGATTAGTGGAAATAAATTTTAAAATATTTCTCCACTAATTGTAAAAATTCCTTTTCAATCTTTATACTCTTCTTACAACAGAAATTTTAGCATTGTTTAATAAAGCTTTTGCTCTCCTTCATTAAAAATCTGTTTTATTTCTTAGCTAGATTTTCTTCTTACCAAGTTTTAGACTTCTTTTTTATGGTTTGTATTAAAGTATTTATATTATACTTATTTTTTGGTTGATTAGTTTCTAAATATGTCTGTAATCCTTAATATCTTATCCTTTACTTTCATTGCAATTAGTGATCTCTATACAATTTAATGTTCACAGAAAATTTTCTTAGTTCAAACGAATAGCTGAAGCACCTTACAATGTAACGTTTGCTAATCTTTTATTTTTCTGATATTATTTTTTTATATCTATTCCTTTTCTTTTCACTGTTCTTCAGAAATATCTTCAATTAAATATAAGAACTGGCACAAACTAAATAAACGATCACATTAAATTGGATAGAGAAGTTTTCAAATAGATTTAAATACTTGAGGTCAGTCTTCACAATTCATTTTTCTAAACTAAACTTTCAAGTTTAGAAAAAATAATCGAGTTTCGTAGAAACAACTGAAGTATAACTTGAAATAGTCGACTATTTCAAGTTATAAAATCAATAACAACATACGGTACTGAGAGTGACTTGGAATGAAAAGAAACGAGACTGTTAGCTTTCAAAATGCAATGCTTACAAGAAATAAACAGAAGTAGTATCATAAAGAGTAAGGGAAGCTGCGTAGAGCAATCTCTACGACATTTTAGCGATAACAAAATGATTAATCGTGTGTTTCTTATTGCCTGATCACCTCGTTCTCTGCATCTNTTTTAACGTTATTTTCAATATGAAAATAAATATATCTTTATAAATTCTAGCAAATTTATTTATTTAAAAAAAATGAATGACGTTTTAGTATACTGCATAAATATATGTAGATAACTTTTATAAATATAGCAATTTTTAAAGTAGATTCCTTCTGATAATATTTTAAATTCAAGAAGCAATGTTTTTTTTACTTACATCGTCTCGTTTTGTTCTCTAGAAATCGAAATTTAAAGTAATTGAAATCTTATCTGTAACATTCATCTACAAAATTGTGTTTTTGAGTTATAACTTAAAGTTTTTGAAACTTGATATTTTTAGTAATAACATTTTAAAAATTATTACATATAATCATTTTATTTTATGCTGAATTCGATCATTCTCAGCTTCTAAACGTTTCACGATCTAATAAAATATATTCAACCTCAAAATATTTAGTTCTTCTTCTCCTGCAATATCCAAGGACCTATAAATTTAAATTATTTTGGTCAACTTTATAGAGCAGTTAGATCTAGAGTAGCCATCATTTTATTATAGAAGCATTGTCGATAGCTCTCTTGAGATCCATACATGTAAGGAATTTAAATGTATTTTATGGAGGTACTGGGTGAAAATCTGCGCGTTGTAAATTAAATTGCTTATCCTTTACATTGTCTAACTTTAAGATCAACTCTTCTTGTTCAAGAAATAGAAATTTCCTGTTGTGTCTCAAATGATTACAATCTTTGTATTGCATTCTTAAAACTTTTTGGATCATGAATAAAATTTTAAAAATGTTATCATCGAAATGTTGACTCTAATTACTGAAAGTTTTCTTAAGATAATGTTATTAAATCATTATTCTAATTAATTCTTAATATTATAACACCATTTTTTTTTAATTTTTAAGTATTGTTTATAAAATATGATGATCTTGATAACGTACTATAAATATGGTAGATCAGGAAGAACATTAAATATAAAAGAAATTCAGGATTAGTGGAAATAAATTTTAAAATATTTCTCCACTAATTGTAAAAATTCCTTTTCAATCTTTATACTCTTCTTACAACAGAAATTTTAGCATTGTTTAATAAAGCTTTTGCTCTCCTTCATTAAAAATCTGTTTTATTTCTTAGCTAGATTTTCTTCTTACCAAGTTTTAGACTTCTTTTTTATGGTTTGTATTAAAGTATTTATATTATACTTATTTTTTGGTTGATTAGTTTCTAAATATGTCTGTAATCCTTAATATCTTATCCTTTACTTTCATTGCAATTAGTGATCTCTATACAATTTAATGTTCACAGAAAATTTTCTTAGTTCAAACGAATAGCTGAAGCACCTTACAATGTAACGTTTGCTAATCTTTTATTTTTCTGATATTATTTTTTTATATCTATTCCTTTTCTTTTCACTGTTCTTCAGAAATATCTTCAATTAAATATAAGAACTGGCACAAACTAAATAAACGATCACATTAAATTGGATAGAGAAGTTTTCAAATAGATTTAAATACTTGAGGTCAGTCTTCACAATTCATTTTTCTAAACTAAACTTTCAAGTTTAGAAAAAATAATCGAGTTTCGTAGAAACAACTGAAGTATAACTTGAAATAGTCGACTATTTCAAGTTATAAAATCAATAACAACATACGGTACTGAGAGTGACTTGGAATGAAAAGAAACGAGACTGTTAGCTTTCAAAATGCAATGCTTACAAGAAATAAACAGAAGTAATTACATAAAGAGTAAGATAATAGGAGAAATAAAAAATATAATTACATAATTTAGACAGATTACATACAGGATAAATGTTTATTAACTTATGATAAGAATGTGAAATAGTCTGTCAATCACGATGTCAATTACTTTTTAAAAATTTCCTGCAGTTTATACTCTATGACGAAAATCTGTCATAAAACAGGTTTTTAATCGAAAAATATTGATTAATCAATAGAAATAAAGTCATTTTCATTCCAAGATATGGTATTTGATTTACATTAATCATTATTTATATTATTCGAATATTCTGGATATTTTTTATTATTCTGATTCCGAATAATTCCAGATGGGTTCTATTCTTCTAATTTTCAAATGATCCTCTTAATAATCTGCAAAATGAAAGAATTATACTACATTCTTATAAATCTACAAAAGAAAGATGGTGTACAAAGAAGTAGTGGGGCAGCCGGGGTACCAGCAATGTTCTGGGAGAGTTCAATAAACAAGAATCTAAGTAAGCAGACTGATGGCATAATCCGTTTCATATGAAATGAAGTACATCATTGATTTGTTTACTTAGCTGCTTGTTTCTTGAACTCTCCCTGGTCTGTATGGTGCTAAAAGTTATTGGTGATTATTGAACTATGTTCGAATGTCCCAAAGGTCGTTGCTGGTGAGAGACAGCATTCCCTAGAGTCGTTTGCATGAAGCGTGGAATATTTTTATTCAGTTTGCAATATTCAGCTTATGTTTTCTAGAAGAGAAGTGTATTCAGTACAGTATCTGCTACTCAGAACTACCGAAATCATCTAAATATAGTGAAAGCTTCATTTTAACGCCACTAGAATGTATTCCTAGTGCTTGAGAATTTAATGAAATAATATAACCCGAATATTAACAATTGGGAAAAGCAAAATAGAACAGAGAAAATTTTCTGCTCCACCGTTTTTATTGTACTTTATAGCGTGTATTTATAATGAGGTCTCTTTTGTTTCACCTTTCCAAATGATTTGTAACTATAAGAAGAAAAGTGGGCAACAAAACTGGAGTAAAGAATTTAAAGTATATAATTTAAAGTGTTGAATGTTTACATAAATTAAATTTTGTAAACATTCAACACTTACCATATCTTGTTCCATACAAGGAGCAAAATTTGACAGTTTTATGTACAGGATATGAATTCTTACTTTACCCCATAAATGGGCAAAATGAGAAATTCGTAAAGGGAGAGTGAAGAATAAAACTTTTAAATATTTTCAAAAATTCATACAAAGTAAGTTATTCTTAACATAATAACATAATTCTTAACTAGGATTCTGTGAAAAATAAAACATTTTTTGTTCATTTATAAATCTTGTTTTATTACTTTAATTAATAATTAAGTACTTTATTTTGCCACTCTTTTCCCTATTAATCTTGAAAATATATTCAATCATATACTGTAAATAGCTAATTTTAACAATATCAGCTATACATTGAGCTCTGTGAACAATATTTTTAATATAGCTCATTATACAGAGTCTGTTGGAAAAACGTACAATTATAAATAGACGGTTTGAATACTTATTAAAAAATTTTTGTGCAAGATTTAAACACCATAATTTGACATTTAGGTTTTGAACATGACATTATTCAAGTAGGGCCGCCGCAGGCGGATGCATTCCTCAAGAGAGCGCAAACAGACATTCCTAGTTAAGCGCTGATTTAAATTATGAAATGATAAAAGAATGGACAAAATATTACGTTTAAAAATTAAAATTTCAAATTTTAACGGTCCGAGCATGAACGCTAGCATTATATATTTATATGAATTTATATTGCACGATGAAATGTGGGAGAAGTTTCATCAGAACTAAAGTAATATTCAATTCCCTCTACGTTCTTGTCTTAAGATTAATCCATTCAGTTAGCAAATCTTCATGAGAAAAATCAACTAAATTATTTGTGGGATGTGAAATTTTCTACTTTCAAATGCATAAAAAATTTAATATTTAATTTAAAATGTTCTATCATTTTTCAAAAAATTTTTCTTTAACTTTAATATCTGAATTTCTCTGAAGATCACCAAAAATGAAAGCAAAGTATAAGCAAATAAACATATGAAAGTTTTAAACTGAATACTTTCAGACAAAAAATTTTTAAGCCAGAAAATTTCAATTTAAAGTTTCCAAATTCTTAAATTTATTAGAAATTTATGATTTAGAGAATTTTAAAATTGTTAAATCTTCAATTTTTAAGTTTAAAAGAAACTGAAAATCAACTTTCGATTGAATATATTATATTTCTGATGTTAAATCTTATTAACTTCATATTTTTCACCAATTAAAAGTCAAAACTTTAAATTTTTTTCGTATTTTAAATAGGAAAAGAATGAATACACCTTAGGTAATTTAAAGATTAAATAAAATGAATAAAATCATGTTTCTATCAAAAAATCCTAAAAATCCTATCTTTAGAAATAGTAAATTTGATAAAGTATTGTTTAAAGCTATGTTTCAATAAAATTCTATATAAAATTTAATATAAATGTAAAAATAATTGATGTTTTGTTAAAAAAATTCCTTTTCTACATTCTTTAATATATTTGCCTTCTCTTACATTTCATTTTTATATCTGAAGAAAGTTCTGCCATCTTATTGTGGGCCTGGAAAAAAAAGGCCTTCTTAGTACAATGGAGCGGAAAAATTAAGATTATAACCTAGCTCCCCTACAACAAACAAGTTAATTTGGTTGCAGCAGTTTCTTAAAACAAGAGTACGCGAGTCATCATGACCCACCTACATCTTTTTGTTAACGTAAATATTTGAAATTTTTAAAATTTTATGACTGAGATCAGAAATTTGGTTAATTTTGAAAAAAATTTAATTTCTGTAGACTAAGCAATCGAAGGAGACAAAAAAAAAAACGAAAAAAGATGTGCATTACATCCTAGAACTTGTAAGTTACAGTATAAGGAAAACATTAAAAAATTTTTAAGTACATAGTTTAAAAACTATATAGTTCTGATTAATATATCAAAAGTGTTTTTAAAAATCAGAATCAGTTATAAAATAAATTAATTAATAAACTGTGGGTAACCCGCATTGTAATATTATCATCCATCGTTAACATTATTTCAAATTTTTGTTTAAACCTGATATAGATCTCCATAAAAATCATCCCAACCCCTAGTCCTGATAAGACCCGTTTTCCGGGATCGACGAAAATTTGAAAAGAGAGAGACTACTCCCCATCTAAAAATCCACGAGGGATCAAAGATAATATAGTTCTGAGTATCGTTTCCAATATCTTAGCTATTTGTGGCCTAAGCGAGTAAGGCGTCATCCTATCTTTCTGGAAAACCCAGAATCGAATTTGAGCGGATCGAAAAAAAACTCGAGTTTTTCAGGAGTGGTCCGTCCTGGATATATTAGATCCTTACATTTCCACCTGGCCACTCCGTTGCGACTGAACCTATGGTGTGCTTGGCAAAAGGCTCTCTTGGTGCCACAGGGCGGAAAGTATCAAAAATCAAAATAAAACCTCTCAACTATGCTGGTTGACCCTATCTTCAAAGAGCGTAAAAATGTGCTAGTGCATTCATTAATTCACAAATCATTAATGTGTATAGTTTAGTTATTAGAATTTTAAAAAATTAACTTATTGATAAAATTTCTAAAATATTTCGATGAATTATTAATATTAAGTAACATTCAAGAAAAACATACGCAAGATTTTGTCAATTTGCTTACGCTTTCAAACAAATTAATGTTTATAAATTTTTTCTGTTATAAAAGAGAAAATGTTCTGAGAAAAATAAGAAGAACGTAGAATACGTTATTTAAAAACTAAAGTATGACAGATAATGTTTATACATATCACAATTATTTAAATAAACTTCACGGCGTATCATTTATCATAAAGAACAATTAAAGATATAACAACAAAAGTGAAAGACGTTTTCAAGTTTTCTTGAAATATACAGTAGACTATATTAAAAAACACAAACAAAAAGTATAGCGAGAGAAACTTTTAAGTGACAGAAATAAAAAAGAGGAAAAAAAATAACAACTTGAAAATGCACTAAAATTGTTGGAAGAAGAAATAAATTAACTGTAAAGAATGGCCTACTTTCATGCTCTTCTTAAACAGATTTATTACGATGAGAAAATTGTACAAGTTTGCTAGGTTTTACGATTAAATTTAATATAAAAAAAAGTGCATTTTTTGGAATGTATAAAATTCTTCAGCTCTTATTTTCTAAATTAAAAAAAAAATAAATGATTTTCCAATAACTACTATTTTACTATTCAAGATAAGGACATTGCAATATTACTTTTCCTATTGAATATTCTAGATGAAGTGTGTAATAAATAATTTTTCTAACTGAAAATTTTGTAGTGAATAATAAATCTATCAATCAATTTATTTCAATAGATTACAGCAGAGTAAATATTCTTCGAAGTTCATAAAATAAAATTAGGATCGATCAGTATAATAGATATATATCTCACGATATTAAAAGTGTAAGTCACGAATCTAAACTTTAGATAAAAATCTATATTCAGAAAACAATATAAATTTTTCTGATGTATATATATATATATGAGTTTAAATATAAATTATTATTAATATTATTCAAAACTAAATTTATATAATTTCTTGTACAACTTCCAAATCTTTTTATAGACACGGTTTGAATTTTAAAATGATTTATTAAAAAATGTAAATGAATTTTTTATGATTAAATAAAAAAGAAGAAAACTTTCTATGTGCTTTATCTCTCTTATAATGGATACTTTTTAAAAAAATAAAATAAATTTTTTTGCTATCTTATCTATAATAAAAACCTTGTGTGATCTTAAAAAGCACGATCATGGATGCTATTTAGTAAAAGATAAGTATAAAAATGTTTAAAGAAATGTTTAAAAGAGCCTCGAGTTAAAATTACATCTTTGAAAGAGAGAGGAAAAAAAACACAAAATCAGAAAAATTTTTAATAAAAATTTGAAGAATATCAACAGTTCTATTGACTTAATCAATGAATATTTAACAACTGTTCACTTTAAAAATTTTCATTTTTATATTCTATAATATTTAATTTACACGAATAAAGTTCTCTCCATTCAATTACTTTTAAAAAATATTCTATTTATTTTTTCTATGTTAAATATAGATTTGTATGACCTACTAAGAGATCTGTAATCATAAATATTCAGATAATAATTAGAAAATTAGTTTAATTACTAGTAGATAATTACAGAAACTTGACATTTAACAACTTATATTCTTGGACATTTTTAAAAAGTTATATAATTTCTAATGATTAGGATATTTTTATTCCTTCCTCTTTATACATAAGTTTTAATAATAAAATTAATTTCTTAATTCTTTAATTACTTCTTCAAAAGATATTCATTTAATAGCTTTACTTGAAGAAATTAAATATATTATATATTTTAAATCCTTTTAAATATAATTTATTCGAAATAAATTAAAGCAGAATAATCAGGCTAAATCTTGTATTTATCATATTACACCATCCACATTCAGACAAACTTCAATAAATTTATTTGAATGTAAATGTGATAAGATGACGAATATATGAATTATGCTTTTGGTTAATCCATGTACAGTATAGGGATATTTGTCATTTTACCCCTACAAGTGCCTGATGTCGAAAGTTGTTTCTGGAACTATAAAATCATTTTATATTGAATAAACCGGATGATCATGATTAATGTATTACTATTCACCACTGTATGAAAAGATATGTTGCAGGCCAAAATAAATCAAATTTTCTATGCTGATATTTTCGGACACGCAAAAGAAATTTCCGTGAAGAAAAATTTTGTTCCAAATCTCATCACTACTAATACTGGCCGATTTCTGGACGTGCACAATGGCTTACTACAAAATAATCAATTATACCAACCGATTTGCTGAAATAAATCGATTATTAAATTATATTTGAAAGTTATAAAAGTACAAGAAATATCTTAGATATTAAATTTCGTTTATTAAAACATTATAATTTATTGATTATATTATCAGTAGTTTCTCCTAGATCGAGAAGAGACTACTGATTGTAGTCTCTTCTTCTCTTCGTGATTGTGTTTCCCACTTTCGGTCCTGAAGTAGCAAGAAAGCACAAGAATTTTAACGACAGTTTCCACAAAACAACATTAAGTAGCTGCAGCTGCAGCAAGGACCACTCGAAGAAAATTCAGATTAGAAGTAAAAAACTGTATACAGATAGCTTTTTAAAGTGATACGCAAACTTTTCTAATATGTTTTCTTCGTATTAGTAATTGTTTTTGATGAGCAAAAGAACAAATGTCATCTCTCCGAAGCTGGATTTCTTGAACGCTTTCAGATTCTGGCAATGGAGTATCTTCATCTTTGTATTAACATTTATTATTGCTTATGTATAGCATTTGAATTGAAATTAACGTTTTTGAAGTGTGGATGAAGGATATTTACCAATTTTATGACATTCAAAGGAATCTCAAATATCACTGGCAATTTCACCGGTAACAATTCAATATGTTTAGTAAATACTGTAATTTAAAATGTTTAAATAAAAACTGAAAGAACTTTTGAGTTTTATTATTATTTATACTTATTTTTCATAATTTGCATTAAAAGTAGCCCAAAATTTGCTAATAGAGTAGTGCTCCTATTGTCGATCGATTCCAATAGTCCACCGTATAAGCCGAAATCCATGCGTAATTAGTCCATTGGAGCAGGTTTAGGCAAGCAAGCTATCGTAAGAATAACAGGTTGCCTCACTCACGGTGATGAGAAAAATTATTGTGTAACACCCGTTCTGGTAGTCAAGCATTGTCAGGCCTTTCGAACATGACAAGGGCTCCGTGTTTCAGGTACATAATTTTTACAAAATGCCTATTATTGAGCTCGCTTATCTTTTCACAGTTGCTTCATTTGTCAGATTCGATGAAGGAAAACCCAGTTGTCGACAGTCATAAACGATGGCCGGTCGATTACTGGGTGAACAGTCCCTGTGATCATTATTCATAATGTAAACAAAGGTCTAATAAAGTTTTATCCATGACAAGTATAGAACAAACTTTATTTTCATATGAGTTTTACTTTTCGCGTTATTATACATTGTAATAAAAAGCAGCCAGCATCCTGTTGCTTAACTTTCCCGTTAACATTTAAAACTGCGAGTGGCACAATCTGTTATGATATTTTATATAAAAACCTTTTCCTATTTTTAATTATTATAAAATAGTAAAATTTTGAGGGTAGGAATGGGCTTTATAAAAAAATTGTCAATGTTAATAACGAGTGAAATGACACACGACCATATTTTTTCTCCCCACTCCGATTATCCTTTACCATAGCATCAATCTTCCTAATACAAAAATCTCCTTGCAGAATTTCAGAAATTTTCGACGAAAAGCACAAGAGTTATTAATCTTCAAAGAATGTGAACAAAATCATGTCATACATATTAACCTCCATACATACAGGGAAAAAACCCGAAATTTTTTGCATTTCTCGATGTTACAAGGTCCCGAGTCAAAAAATGTAAAAATCTTGGAGAGTCATTTTTTGACCGATATTTTCCCTCTATTATAAATAACAGAGCCGGGAAAATAAAAATACAGTGGTACCTCAGGATACGAAATTAATCCGTTCCGAAACTGAGATCGTATCATGAAAATGTCATAAGGTGGATCATCTTTTCCCATACGATTACATGTAAAACCAAATAATTCGTTCCAACGCGAAAAACATACTAAAATTAAAGCCAAGTAATACATTTAAAAAAATAACTGTAGTAAGAAAAACAAATGAAAAATGCGAACTAATGTAACTTCGTATGGTGAGTTTTTGTTCGTATCGTGGAGCAAAAATATGTTCGAATTTCATGTCGTATCCTGAAAATTTCGTATGCTGGGGCGTTCGTAACCTGAGGTACCACTGTAATCGATTAAGAAGTCAGTAATCGATGCTTTATAATAATCGATTGTTAATCGCCAGAAGAGATCCTGAATTTACAGAACGACCATTTTCAAAGTCAGAATTGAACAATATCCGATACTTCCGATTAACAATGTATCAGAGTCTTTCTTTACTTTTGATTATGTCTATTGAAAGAGATGTTGCTATAAAGGAGATTTTGTAATTCATTAATTCAACCTGCTAAAAGCAGAAGAGCAGTTTTGAAGATGAGTTTCTGTACATCTCAAACTTTTTATTAATTCAATTTACTGTAAAAACTATTGTACATATTTTTACTTCATCACTGTATATTTTACTGTCTTTTATATTTAAAATGTTCATATTAAATAAGTTTGCTCTCTATCTCCATTGTTCTTTTAATGAGCCACAAAAATAAATTTTGCCGAGTGCCTCGCATATCTTTCGGCCGCTTCTGTTAAACGCTTAGCGTTACTACGGAATTTGTGGCGCTACGAGAGAGTAAAAAATATGGGATCAATTTTACTTTTCTGAATGTTATACGTAACGAAAAAATAGCAGTCGGTAAAAGAATTACCACAAATTTTTTATATTTTTGGACTCAGGATCTGTCCCACCAATGGTCGACTGGATAAAACTATTAAACACCTGCAGTTGATCATGGGTTCGCTCTCGCCAACGGGATGGCCACGTGGAGTTTTTTGGAATTTCTTCAAGTTTGTAACACCTAACTAGGATCAGTAGGCCTATCTCATAGACCTCCCGGGAGGCATTTCCATTCAGCACGTGACGCGTGGGTGTAAAGAAATAAATCAAACCACAAGATCTTAAAATTTGGAGCAATGCAAAACAATTTAGAGATTTTTCTGTATGTATGAATGCTAGTGTATGTGGGAAGCACGATTTCATTCACCTACTTTAAAGTTTAATAACTCCTGCGCCTTTTCTCGAAAATTTCTGAAATTTTGCAAGGAGGTTTGTGTATTTGAGCAGCGATTTCCAACCCGGGGTACGCGATAGGTTGTTTAAGGGTACAGAAAAAAGTTAGTCATTATGGCAGAAAAAATAATATAATATGTATCACAAATTAATAGTATTAAAAATTGTTAGGTAAAAAATGTTCCTTGCAACAATCACAAACTTTATTATACATTTCAAAATGCAAAAGTAGAAATAAAAACTTATGCTGCCTATTGTACAATGCAACAGATCAAGAAATGTTACGCAGTCGGTCAATGGTAGTGGGGATACCATTATGCGTGATTAGTGATTATGCTACGGACTTTTGATGGTAGGGTATGCTACCGTTATTACTATTATCTCTCAACAATAACCCCAGGTATTGTTTGAAAAAATATTCTTTTGTTTATAAAAAGTATTTTTTATTGTTAGCAAGGAAAAGGACATAGCTAATTTCTCCAGATTTTCTCTACAAGCTGTATTTTTTTAATTATTTATTCAATATTTATATTAATTTTTTTATTGAAAAGACTTGTTTATAAAATCTTACTGCCTGCTGTGTTACCAGCTTAGAAGTATGAAGGAGTACATGTCAAAAGTTGCAATTTGGCATAAAGTATTAAGTGCCCAAATCATGCGCGCATAAAAAAACCAGACTTGTAGGTACTTAGGAGACCGAGAACCGAGTCAAAATAAAATTCAAAATGGCGACACTCTCTACAAACAGACAGTGCGAAATTTGCACATGAGTTGCTCGTTGGGGAGTTGGAAATGTCACGGGGATACGCTAATGAAAAAAGTTGGAAACCGCTGTATTAGAGGAATTGATGCTATTAAATTTTAGTGGTGAAAGATTGAAGAGTGGAAAGATAGATGGGGTCACTTTTCATATCTCGAATGGGATTGGACTTAATGAACATTTTACTCATTATTAGTATTTACAATTTTTTTTTTATAAACCACATCTCTACCCTCAAATGTAAGCTTTTTTTTGCCATTTTATTAGAATAATAGTAAAAAAAAGAAAATTAAAATAAAGTTTCATAACAGATAGTGCCACACACAATTTAAAGTTTGGCCAGGAACGTTACGCAACTCGTAGCTGTAATTTTTTTAAGATGATGTATCTCTCGAAGTGTACTCGAAGCATTGGCATTGCTTTTATTAAAGAGCTTCACAACAAGGGCGCGTTCAAGTACGGTTTATGACCATCGCTGCTGATCTGCAGTAATACGAATAATATTTCACATACATACTGTTACATATCCTTCTAAATCATTGAATAACTTAATTACGATCACCCGGTATATTCAGAAATTTAAATAGAAATATCTGTTATAGCATAAAGTATTCATAAAATTAAGAATAACCATAACTATCTTCAGTTTCTCCAGCATAATTATGATAATAACCCGCAAAAGTTATGATCAAATTATATTTGAGAAATTGTAATCATAATTTTTAATTGTAATTCATTATTATATCTGAAACATTTCTTGGTCATCATAATTATTATATGTAAATTAAAGTCCAGTTTTCTTAAAATATATTAAATTTTTGTCGAATTTAATAATTTGAAAATTTTGATTAATTTTTATGAAATGCTTATGTTTTTTAAGGAAATATTTTATTTTTTCAGACTGAAGATTCTACTTTGTCAAACATTCCTCTATTCTTGCAATGAAAGTAAATCGTGAATAATTTATATTTTGTTAAAATATCAATATTTGAAGTATTAAAACATATTTTAAATCGAATCAGAAAAGAATTAGAAGTGAAAAATCCATAACTCATAATGGATATTCGATAGATTTTTTTAAATTATTCTGAAAGTAGAATGGTAAAAAATAAAAAATATTTTAAGATATTTCAACTTGTAATTTTATCCTAAAGAAGAATATGTAAATTTGAAGTTGAAAGAAATTTACAGTATAAATGGTTATACAATTTGATAAATAATCAACAGAACATTGAAAATATTCACATAGAAATGTCAAATATACGTTCGTGTGACAGAATATTTTACATAAAAATGCAATAATATAATTGCAAAAAGTAATAATTAATATTGAATGAATAAACAAATGTAAAGTAAAGGAATATTTACTAATGTCTAGTCATAGTCATAGCAACATCACGAATACGTGTAACAAAAATACAAAGGTCACATGAAAGTATGAAGACAATAAAAATATTGGGAATGTATCCAAGTGATAAAACGTCTGGAAAATATTTTTGGAAAGAAATGTTCAATTAATATTAATAAATTTAATATAGTATTTGTTTGATTTAGAATATTATTTGCTTTAACTCTTTGTTTGTTTATCTATCCATATTCTTTTGATAGGTAACTGAAATGCAGGGCTTGAAGTTATAAATAGTTAATAGATTAAACGTTCTTAAATAGAAAAACTCTATCAAAATATCAATAATTTCATTGTTTTAAAGTATGTTTAAAGCCTATTGAAATTGGCATCAAAAAGACCATGAGCTGTAGAAAGTTTTAAAAAATTATTATAATTTTGATTTACTAATTAATGCAAGGCACCGGCATATTGTAAACTACAGTATACTCCAACCACAATTAAGTCCATTATGGATAGCAATACTTTTGACAGCATGAGTAATGGAAAAGAATGTCTCGATTCGTATTACTCATAATAAATTGTGTACATCAGAATCGTCTTTGAATCGGGATTCCTCATAATATGGGCTGAAACCCGATGTACTGTACAATCGACAAAATAAGAAGATTAACGTCAACGACAGGATCAATCATCTTCAAAGTTTATCAAAGTTAAAAAAGGAACTGATTGAAGAAGTCATCGACTCTGATTGCCGTCTTAATTTGCACGCGTGTTCATTGACTTCAACAACTCATCACGGGGTTTAACATCATTTCGAAAACGTTATAAATCATTAACATTTAATATTTAATTTATTTTAAAAATCCTCCATATTGAATTTATCTGCAAGTATTTTACAAAACAGTCCTCTCGGTATATTTCAAACAAATATCTTCATTTTAAATCAATAAATTATAAACTATAAATCTTATAACTGAATAAAATATTGTCTTACTCCTCCATTTTATAGTAAAGAACTTACATATGATTTATATTATTTAACAATGGAATAAACTTTATCATAATGCTCACGCGAGAATATAATAACTATAAATTACATATTGTGTTTGTTTCTAACGAAAATCCATTAACAAATTTATGTTATATACTTAAAACTTAACATATTTATTCGATAAACACATTAAGATAATCGAATATAGACAATATTAGCGTGTTTGTACCAGTTATATTTATCTGAATTAAAATAATTTTATAAATGTTCTGTCAAAAATAAATCATGAGCTGAGCCTTATACACTATTTATTTGATCGTTTCATACATTTTTATTACTGAATAAAATTCAATTTATTTGCTACTTTTGAATTTCTAAATAGGCCTATATCTAAATGATGATTGGTTAATTTAAATTTAAATTTAACGGTCAAATTTTCAAATTTATCTTAATGTAACGAATTAAACTTAATGTATAATGTACAACTTTACTCTGTTTAATAGTTACATATTAAATATTTAACTGTATATAAATATTGTTCTGTAGCTTAACATTTTCGTATGTTAATTAACATAATTTTTATTAACAATGTAAATTCGTCTCTGTAATCCAAAACACACGCTTTGGTAGACTTTTCTCACAGCAATTTCTGGTTAGCAAATTTAACTTTTATTACTCATTGAACTACAAATATATTTCGGGTTGGTATAATATACTCCAACCCCTCTTCAGTGATTTTTTCATTAAGTACATAACAAAATTTGTTTCTTATTTTGCTATTTTCACAAACTATAGGGTAGGAGGGTANTAATTAAATAAGAAACCACAATAAAACTTAACAATTACTTAATTAAACATAAATTATTTTTAAAATGTTCATATTTAACTTCTCTCATAATAGATCTATTCTCATTTTACGCCAAAATCATTAATGAATCATGCAAAATTTAATTATTCACTATGCAAAGTATTCTGCAGAAATTTTTAACTCCAGACATACACGCAAACAGATAAATAAATATATACTCCGTTTTAATTAAAGGAAAAAAAAATGTAGCATTTTATTATTTAATGCAATTTTACAATTTTCAGAAATTCACACATCAACTTATTTTTTGCGACTTTAAATTATTTTTTAACTGTTATTTTAATGGAGAAGCATCAAAACATGAAACTAAATAATGTTGGAAAGAATAAGAATATTTCTTGTAAAAAGCAGAGATAAATAATTTATATCAAGTACTGTATGTTTTCTTATAAATTATCCATCAACGAAACTACATGCACAAGAACTTCATGAAAATATAATATTTATAAATGCATTTTTTCAACTCTATATAACTATTTCCTATTCTTTTCTTAAGATATTTAAAATGTCATAAAGTATTAAAATCAATTTTACTATTCGAAATATTTATTTTTAGTGTAGAAAAAATTGTACTGGAAACGCCGACTACTTGTATACAAACTCTTCAAGATTATAAGTAGAATTTGTAGAAAAGAAAGCTAAAGTAGTAAAACTTTTAAAAATAGATTTTATATATTAAAAACTCAAAAAGTTTTAAAAAGTTCTTCAAAAAGTCCTAAAATGAAATAAACGATTTTGATTCTACTATTATTTACCCGCAGAAACAATCTCTGAATGTATTTTATTGTAGATTGTTACAGAAGTTTGAGTATTACAGTCACTGTCATAGCTTGTTTCAGTCGGAAAGAAACTTTTTAAACACTTTTTTAAAGTTTTTAAGAATAAATCGATTATTTGTCTTTACAATTTTACAACAATGTAAATATTTAATGTGATGACTTCAGACAGAAACAAGTTTAGACAGTGAATGTAATATTCCTGTTTCTATAACATCCTGTAATAAAAAATATTTAGAAGCCAGTCAAAGTCTTTTACATTGTTTTAGGGGGTGTTTATAGAAACTTTTAGGAATTTTTTTCAAGAATAATCGGCCATTACTGTTTTGGTTTTTAGAATGTTATGTAGCCATGTTACGATTACCATGTGCTTTTATCTTCTCAATTATCCAGCCGTTACCAGAAATACTTTCAATGTATTTGTTTTAGCTGAAGAATAAGAGCTGACAATTTACCAAATGGAAATAATAAACACATTTTTACATATCGATCTTCCCGGTAAGATTTATATAGAACGGCTAAAAGGCTTTCTTCGAAAGAGATATGAAAATAAAGTATGTAGCTTGAAAAGGTTATGTATAGTTTCGTATAAATCGAGAAAAAAATGAAATATAAAATTAACTTTTGTATTTAAGAAAGCGAAATTATAAACAATAAAAACAGGTAATTTGCATGCCCACATAAAGGATGTGTCAGGATTATTTTGGCCTAATCACGGATAGAGAAAGATTTTCTTTTAGATAACATACAAAGTATAAATTCGAGTTTTCTTTTTGTAGTAACGTTTTTATTATTTATTTTATTGATTTTATTCATGTATTTTTATGGCTTTCGGAGAAGAGTGAGTTCTCATATCACATTTCTTAGGTTTAATAACATGTATTGTTAATATCGATATAAACGTGGATTTACTGGAAGTTAAAGATCGTTTTGAGTTTCTATCGAACAAAACAATTTGATGTCAACGAAATAATGTCGGTTCGATTTAGAAAGAATTCTTAAAACTGAAGTAAGAAATCACGTGACTGCTTTACAGGTTTCATTTGTTTATAAGATTCTTCTTTTTCAATTTAAACTTAAAATAATTTAGTCAACTGTATTTATTTATTGTTCTTACGATCTTAATTTACATTGTTATACTTACTTAGATTATAATAAGATTTGATTATTTGAATAGATTTACTATTAATTATATTTCTTAACAGGAAATTCGCGAGTCCTTGGAGAATTGTAAATCGTATTTCGTGCTGAACAAATTTGAAAAATTCCTAAATTTTCTACATTTCTATCAAATTATTCTCTTTATATAAGATCGAAAGATATATAATTCATACTCCACATTTTCTCACGTTTTCTTCGATAATTTGATTCTGAAACATCAATAATTTCATAAAGCATTCATGTGAAACATTAACAAAATTCCTAAAAATTATTTTGAAAATTTATTTTTTCATACGAAATTAACGCTTAAGCAGTAATCTGGCAATCATTCTGTGAAACACACATTTACAATGAGAAGTTAATTTATTCTGAGCTCGGATCTTTTGATAGGCCCTATTAATAGAGGATTATTTCTTTCTATATTATAGGGGCTTAGGGCGAAGATATATATTTAAGAAGACATCAAATGCATTGATTACAAATTATTCATTCACTTATATATTAAGAGGGAAACATTTGTTTTTATTTCTTTTACACAGGTAGACAATGAATGACAAGACAAGCAATGCTTACCTTCAAAAAAATTTTATCAAAATTTATTACTTAAAAAATAGAATACAATTTTGCAACTTTTTCGTGAATTATAATATACCAGGAACCTCAAAACCATAAATGTCCAATCCTCAATCTTTGAACATCTCTATTAGATCATTAAACAAGCCACGACTTTAATTACTTTTATAAGGTTTATAGGAATAATTCAATGACTTAAATCTAACATTAAATGACTTTTAATTGATAAAATTATGACTGTAAATTGTCAATAATAATTCATATTTGCCTTTAAATATTTTGGCTTTCAGTGAAAGGAAAATTTCATAAAACTTAAGGTCAAATATAATTTTAAATTGTTCTTTCACAACAAGTTCTTTCATATAAATTACAAATTGCAGATTCGGCATCATTTTATTATTATTTATACTTATTTTTCATAATTTGCATTAAAAGTAGCCCAAAATTTGCTAATAGAGTAGTGCTCCTATTGTCGATCGATTCCAATAGTCCACCGTATAAGCCGAAATCCATGCGTAATTAGTCCATTGGAGCAGGTTTAGGCAAGCAAGCTATCGTAAGAATAACAGGTTGCCTCACTCACGGTGATGAGAAAAATTATTGTGTAACACCCGTTCTGGTAGTCAAGCATTGTCAGGCCTTTCGAACATGACAAGGGCTCCGTGTTTCAGGTACATAATTTTTACAAAATGCCTATTATTGAGCTCGCTTATCTTTTCACAGTTGCTTCATTTGTCAGATTCGATGAAGGAAAACCCAGTTGTCGACAGTCATAAACGATGGCCGGTCGATTACTGGGTGAACAGTCCCTGTGATCATTATTCATAATGTAAACAAAGGTCTAATAAAGTTTTATCCATGACAAGTATAGAACAAACTTTATTTTCATATGAGTTTTACTTTTCGCGTTATTATACATTGTAATAAAAAGCAGCCAGCATCCTGTTGCTTAACTTTCCCGTTAACATTTAAAACTGCGAGTGGCACAATCTGTTATGATATTTTATATAAAAACCTTTTCCTATTTTTAATTATTATAAAATAGTAAAATTTTGAGGGTAGGAATGGGCTTTATAAAAAAATTGTCAATGTTAATAACGAGTGAAATGACACACGACCATATTTTTTCTCCCCACTCCGATTATCCTTTACCATAGCATCAATCTTCCTAATACAAAAATCTCCTTGCAGAATTTCAGAAATTTTCGACGAAAAGCACAAGAGTTATTAATCTTCAAAGAATGTGAACAAAATCATGTCATACATATTAACCTCCATACATACAGGGAAAAAACCCGAAATTTTTTGCATTTCTCGATGTTACAAGGTCCCGAGTCAAAAAATGTAAAAATCTTGGAGAGTCATTTTTTGACCGATATTTTCCCTCTATTATAAATAACAGAGCCGGGAAAATAAAAATACAGTGGTACCTCAGGATACGAAATTAATCCGTTCCGAAACTGAGATCGTATCATGAAAATGTCATAAGGTGGATCATCTTTTCCCATACGATTACATGTAAAACCAAATAATTCGTTCCAACGCGAAAAACATACTAAAATTAAAGCCAAGTAATACATTTAAAAAAATAACTGTAGTAAGAAAAACAAATGAAAAATGCGAACTAATGTAACGTCGTATGGTGAGTTTTTGTTCGTATCGTGGAGCAAAAATATGTTCGAATTTCATGTCGTATCCTGAAAATTTCNTTATAAATAAAGTCGAACGATAAAATGGATAGTTTAATAGATGATAATAAATTACACAATTTTAAATGAAATGTGAATTCAAAACTTTTAAATTCTTATAATTTGTTAAATATAAATCAAGATTCGTAATAATATATAAATAATTTAATAATAAAGTAATTGGAACCAATATAGTTGCACACTCCCAACCGATAGCACGCGATCTTTTTTAAGAATTATAAAGTATACTCAAATGATAAAAGGTTGAAAAGTACATAATTTTTTACACTCTTCTCGATTATTTATGTTTTTAATGATTTTTTAAATAATTATTTTGTTTTTATTCTTAATACAAAAATTATTAAAGTAAACATCATTTAATGATAAAAAGTTCAAAGTTCATTAAATCGAAACATATTATTGATTGTCATTAAGATGAATTAAGAGAGAATAATATTTGTTTTAGCTTCTGCATTAGTTGTAATAGAAAAATTAAATATTTTCTTATATCATCAAACTTTTTATTGCTTTCTATTGTTCTAAATGATATAATAAGTAATAATAATAATAATAATAATGAGTAATTACTTTAATCCCTTCAACCGTTTCCATTTAATATAATTAAATGTCTTTAAGAATTTTTATACTTTATTATATTTAATTATATTGCTTCTAATTATTTGCAATTAAAATTTTAACTTACCTTCGCCCACAAAAGTCTTGATTTTCCTGATTAATGAACGAAAATATAATTTATTTTTTTAAAAATAATAACTTCTTTATTATACATATATAAATATTAAAAAAACAGTTTACGTAACTTGAAATTTAATATTAAAGAAATAGTGATAATATAGTTATATAATAAGATTTGATTATTTGAATAGATTTACTATTAATTATATTTCTTAACAGGAAATTCGCGAGTCCTTGGAGAATTGTAAATCGTATTTCGTGCTGAACAAATTTGAAAAATTCCTAAATTTTCTACATTTCTATCAAATTATTCTCTTTATATAAGATCGAAAGATATATAATTCATACTCCACATTTTCTCACGTTTTCTTCGATAATTTGATTCTGAAACATCAATAATTTCATAAAGCATTCATGTGAAACATTAACAAAATTCCTAAAAATTATTTTGAAAATTTATTTTTTCATACGAAATTAACGCTTAAGCAGTAATCTGGCAATCATTCTGTGAAACACACATTTACAATGAGAAGTTAATTTATTCTGAGCTCGGATCTTTTGATAGGCCCTATTAATAGAGGATTATTTCTTTCTATATTATAGGGGCTTAGGGCGAAGATATATATTTAAGAAGACATCAAATGCATTGATTACAAATTATTCATTCACTTATATATTAAGAGGGAAACATTTGTTTTTATTTCTTTTACACAGGTAGACAATGAATGACAAGACAAGCAATGCTTACCTTCAAAAAAATTTTATCAAAATTTATTACTTAAAAAATAGAATACAATTTTGCAACTTTTTCGTGAATTATAATATACCAGGAACCTCAAAACCATAAATGTCCAATCCTCAATCTTTGAACATCTCTATTAGATCATTAAACAAGCCACGACTTTAATTACTTTTATAAGGTTTATAGGAATAATTCAATGACTTAAATCTAACATTAAATGACTTTTAATTGATAAAATTATGACTGTAAATTGTCAATAATAATTCATATTTGCCTTTAAATATTTTGGCTTTCAGTGAAAGGAAAATTTCATAAAACTTAAGGTCAAATATAATTTTAAATTGTTCTTTCACAACAAGTTCTTTCATATAAATTACAAATTGCAGATTCGGCATCATTTTATTATTATTTATGTGACAAATAATAATAATACTTTTAATTTATATGGAAAAGATTCTGACCGTAAAATCCTTCATACTTTCACAATTGTTTTATTATCTTTAGAAAAAAAAATTATTTTAATTAAATAAGAAACCACAATAAAACTTAACAATTACTTAATTAAACATAAATTATTTTTAAAATGTTCATATTTAACTTCTCTCATAATAGATCTATTCTCATTTTACGCCAAAATCATTAATGAATCATGCAAAATTTAATTATTCACTATGCAAAGTATTCTGCAGAAATTTTTAACTCCAGACATACACGCAAACAGATAAATAAATATATACTCCGTTTTAATTAAAGGAAAAAAAAATGTAGCATTTTATTATTTAATGCAATTTTACAATTTTCAGAAATTCACACATCAACTTATTTTTTGCGACTTTAAATTATTTTTTAACTGTTATTTTAATGGAGAAGCATCAAAACATGAAACTAAATAATGTTGGAAAGAATAAGAATATTTCTTGTAAAAAGCAGAGATAAATAATTTATATCAAGTACTGTATGTTTTCTTATAAATTATCCATCAACGAAACTACATGCACAAGAACTTCATGAAAATATAATATTTATAAATGCATTTTTTCAACTCTATATAACTATTTCCTATTCTTTTCTTAAGATATTTAAAATGTCATAAAGTATTAAAATCAATTTTACTATTCGAAATATTTATTTTTAGTGTAGAAAAAATTGTACTGGAAACGCCGACTACTTGTATACAAACTCTTCAAGATTATAAGTAGAATTTGTAGAAAAGAAAGCTAAAGTAGTAAAACTTTTAAAAATAGATTTTATATATTAAAAACTCAAAAAGTTTTAAAAAGTTCTTCAAAAAGTCCTAAAATGAAATAAACGATTTTGATTCTACTATTATTTACCCGCAGAAACAATCTCTGAATGTATTTTATTGTAGATTGTTACAGAAGTTTGAGTATTACAGTCACTGTCATAGCTTGTTTCAGTCGGAAAGAAACTTTTTAAACACTTTTTTAAAGTTTTTAAGAATAAATCGATTATTTGTCTTTACAATTTTACAACAATGTAAATATTTAATGTGATGACTTCAGACAGAAACAAGTTTAGACAGTGAATGTAATATTCCTGTTTCTATAACATCCTGTAATAAAAAATATTTAGAAGCCAGTCAAAGTCTTTTACATTGTTTTAGGGGGTGTTTATAGAAACTTTTAGGAATTTTTTTCAAGAATAATCGGCCATTACTGTTTTGGTTTTTAGAATGTTATGTAGCCATGTTACGATTACCATGTGCTTTTATCTTCTCAATTATCCAGCCGTTACCAGAAATACTTTCAATGTATTTGTTTTAGCTGAAGAATAAGAGCTGACAATTTACCAAATGGAAATAATAAACACATTTTTACATATCGATCTTCCCGGTAAGATTTATATAGAACGGCTAAAAGGCTTTCTTCGAAAGAGATATGAAAATAAAGTATGTAGCTTGAAAAGGTTATGTATAGTTTCGTATAAATCGAGAAAAAAATGAAATATAAAATTAACTTTTGTATTTAAGAAAGCGAAATTATAAACAATAAAAACAGGTAATTTGCATGCCCACATAAAGGATGTGTCAGGATTATTTTGGCCTAATCACGGATAGAGAAAGATTTTCTTTTAGATAACATACAAAGTATAAATTCGAGTTTTCTTTTTGTAGTAACGTTTTTATTATTTATTTTATTGATTTTATTCATGTATTTTTATGGCTTTCGGAGAAGAGTGAGTTCTCATATCACATTTCTTAGGTTTAATAACATGTATTGTTAATATCGATATAAACGTGGATTTACTGGAAGTTAAAGATCGTTTTGAGTTTCTATCGAACAAAACAATTTGATGTCAACGAAATAATGTCGGTTCGATTTAGAAAGAATTCTTAAAACTGAAGTAAGAAATCACGTGACTGCTTTACAGGTTTCATTTGTTTATAAGATTCTTCTTTTTCAATTTAAACTTAAAATAATTTAGTCAACTGTATTTATTTATTGTTCTTACGATCTTAATTTACATTGTTATACTTACTTAGATATTATTAAATATAAGTTAATAAAATAATAACTTTAAAGAGATTGTATGACACTAATATAGAAATAATACTTATAAATAATTATAATAAATATAATAATTTTGGTTAAATTAATTATTTTTTGCTACAAAAAAACTTTTTTTTTATTGTTTTCTCTGATATTTTACATTATTTTCCTGTTTTTTTCTTGGTGCTAGTACTTCAATTACATGCACAGCATTTAAGAGAATGTAATATATTTTATCAAATGTGATATTTTACAGTCATTTATTTACTATTTTAACATTTTTTCAGTTAAAAAAATTTATTTATAGACTCAAACTCTTTATATTTAGCTTTTTATGATGCTATTTTATACTTTACCTTTTATTCGTCTACTATATTTTAAGTAATGTAAAATAATGTTTAAGAATTTTGCAATGTTGTATGTATCAAACAGGTAATCAATATATCTGCAAGAGCTAGTAATTACTCCCGAAAATATAAAAATATTTAAATTTTTAGAAACAATTACTCAGATAGAAGAATAGCACATAAATTATCCATTAATGGTAATTTATGAATATGAAGGTTACTCACAGTAAAATAATTGCAGCTACTTTTCAAGATGTAGGTAATTGTTCTTGGTAAGTAATAAGTTTGAATTGCACTTCTTACTCTTAAATAATCATAACTTATGAAAAAATTTATTGTTGGTTGGGACTAACGAACTAAAATTTTTTCATAAAATTATTATTATAATCTTAAATACGATATTTATTTTTAGACTTTCAATAAAACTTTTAAATTTTTAATATAATTGTAACATTTTAAATCATTTTTTAAAATCTTATGCATAATAACTAGTTACTCTTAGTATGTATATTCATAATTTTTACCATACAAAAACGAATACCTCGTGAAAAATTAATAATTTTAATGAATCAAAAACCAAATAAAAAGTTTTTACAAAAAATAAACAAAAACATATTCTTGTATATCTGTTAATTAATCAAATATTTGAATAAGTACGTAATTACGAATTTAATGACATACTTTAACAATGTTAGCTTCTGTAATTAGTATCTTCTTTCAATCTCCAACAAATCAGCGTTAACAATAGACATTAAATTATACTTATTACTCGACGAATACCGTGACAAAAAAATATTATGCCTAAGAAAAAATTATCCACTAAAACATTAAAAAATTATAGAATTTTATTAATTATAGTTAAATAAACAAATTTTTAACATGTAGGCTAACATATTATATAACTTACAAATTTAGATAAAAATATTAGCTAGATGATTTTGGTAGGTTTTCATTCTTGGTATGTAAACAAATGCTATTTTCCTTTTACTTTTGTCTGTGATCCGAGAAACGGTGTTTTTGTTACTGCTTTTAATTAGTGCTCGGTCAATTTGTGTTGAAATTAAGCAAAATCCTGATCACTTGCAACCAGTAGCGCATCTAAAAATACTCGTAAGACAGGATCTAAATCAAGTTCAAAAGTATTTTAATAATTAATAACTGCTTTTTATGAATATATACTGTACATTACAGTAGCCTAATCCACGCTGTATTGTCGACGGTCCGATAAACTATGTTCAAAACAACGTGTTAAAGTTTAAACTTAATTAAGACCCTATAGCCCTTTCCTTGTTTATGCCATTTCTTGCAACGAACTCCTCGAACGAACTAGGAGCAATATAATACGCAAATGAGGAAAGACGTTTTTCCAAATAGCTCAGGCTAATTTGGAATTGGGTATAGGTAAATAATAAAATTATACGTTCTGTTGATTAAATATATATTTAACACTCTTAAACTTTAAATCTGCAGTTCTTAATCTGGGATGCATGCATCCTCAGAAGGAAGAGCGTTTTGCAGACTCAGTTTTCAGGAGGTTGATAAAAAAAAATGTATCATCAAATTCAAATGTATAATTATGTATGATGTATTTTGTTGTAAATTCCTAGCTTACAAGTTAGATCTAAATGTTTTTATATTAATAAATAATCACAAAAATTTTCTTTCTAACCTGTGTAACTCTTAGTCTGTGTTTTAAACTAAACACAGACTAAAGTGCATATAAGAATGCGATATTGCAAATATGGAAATATACAAAAGTACCCTTTTAAATGATGAATACAGACCACTGTAATGACGACTGAAAGAGGGTACTAACTTATTCCAATAATTTTGTCGTATTTAAATTTTAATTAAAGAACAATTTTAATTCTCTGTATACCTTTTGTAATGCTATTGCCTCTGGAAATTGATTTAAATTCACATTATTCTTACTTTAACAATCTCATTACGTTTATTTTTCCCTCTGTAAATAGAAATAAAACAGATTAATATTAACTTGAAGCTATTTCTCAATTAAAAATACATTGTGCTTTAATAAATTTTCTTTTTTTATTAAGTATTAGAATGGCACTTTTCCAAATGGTACAATTTATAATATGACAGATACAAGGTTTACTATGTGATAATTGTACCACTTTGCATCTTCACAATATTTCAATCTGTATTTTGAACCGTACTACACTGATATTTTAAAATTGATATCGTTTATGCCTGAAACAATGGGGTATAATTTACAACCATTAGATTTCGTTTATCTGTTATGGTTTCCATCGAAATCTGAAAAATGCTCAAAATAATATGATTTATGAGACTTTATCCTAAATAAATCAATTTTAAACATGCATAATTTACACTTATATGCAATGTATAAATTATACAACTTTATTGTACGTACAAATTTAATTTACTTAATTAAACAAACAAATTATTTTCTACATTCATACATTTATTTTATTTAAAATTACTTAAAATTTCGATTAAATTTTTCAACTAAAATTAAACTTATATGATAAGTAACTTTAGTATCCATATAAAATTATGATTTTTTGAATTTATAACTTTATTCAAAGAAAAATTTTAATTATTATAAAGAAATTTATATATTCTTCTATAAAACAGAACTTTCTTATTACAGCAGTTAGGCAAATATAAATTTGTTTTTTAGAGATATTTTACTTTTTCTCTTTATATTTTACAATTCATTGTATTATTTCTTTAGCAAATGACTTAAAGATGTTGTTAGATACTATCGTTAAGTAAATAACATAAAAATCTAATACAGAAATTTCAATTTTCCGCTAAAAGATAGCATAAAAATAAATACTTTTAACGTAATAGACTGCAAATTTAATGGAAGTTATCGATATTTGCTATTGGCGAAAGTATAATTAAATATGCAGATATTCTAACTTTTATGTTGAAAAAATCTATATAAAAATATATTAATATATATTTAATAATAAACGATTTAATAAAATTTAATGTAGTTATATTAAAGATAATTTTTATTGATGAAGCAATTCATTTTATAATAAATATATAAATTAATGAAATGTTTTATTATTTAATAAAAGTATATTAAACCTTATTTAATTATTCATTTAAATTTATAATCATTTTTATATAATCACGAAGAAATAATAATAATAATAAAAGATGAATCGCTATAAAATTAAAACGTGTTTTTAGATAAAATAAATATAGGGTAGTCCAAAAGTCAGTTAACCATAATATATATATTTTTTAAATAATGATTAAAATCAGTCTGTAACAACTAGACGTAATTCAGTAGGTTTAAAATAATATTAAAATATAATTTGGTTAACTGACTCATGTTCCACCCTGTGTACTGTATGTTTTGTATATAGGTATGGTCTGAACCGTATTGTATATATAATACAAATTGAGTGGCCATAAAGTCCATTAACCGAGATATCGTTTCTCATATTCTTTTATTATATATAATTAAAACTTATCAGTTAAATTGATAATTTAATTTAATTAATAAATAATTTTAAATATCTTAAAATTAAAACTAATTTATAAAAAATAAATCAAAGGAATAAATTACATTACTTTTAATCATCTTTATTGATGACTTTATATAGTCAATAAATAATAAAACAATCATTTTTATTGACGCTTTTAGTTAATAAGTAGTTAATAAAATATGCAAAGTAATAATATTAAAACTTTTATGTTGGTATGATAACAAAGAAATAAGATTTCACAATAATTAAGTAATGAATTTTAAAGTTTTTACTCTCCTGATAATGCTCTTGACATTGATTTATAATAAAGTCCTTGAAAATGGTTATATATTTAAAAAGATTAAAAAATTAAGAAAATGATATTTAGCTTAACAGTTATTAGTGAAAATCCTATTAAATTATGGCGCCTTTTAACATTAATATATTATCATCATAACTTTTATTCATGAGAAAATAACTTTTCTTAATGAGGCATATCATCATTAACACATTATATATAAGTATACTGTATATCAGTTTTATAAATTTGTTTACTACTTATCATCAATTAGTTCTGTATCTTAAACGTTTACATCCTCGTTAAAGTGATGATAACGTTTGTATCGTATATCATCTTCATTTTCTGTGTGCATATGTTAACATGCATGTTTACATACTGTATAAGCATCATCTACACGATGATCATTAAGAAAAAATATATTATATCGTGTTTAGTCCTTGTAAATCAGTCGTTATAACTTATAAAAAAATAATTAGGCAGTAGAATAAATCTTTATTGATTTATATTATTTTTATAATTTTAACTCGAAAAATAAAGTGTTTTCTGATAGGGATTATTTATATTCTTTATTCCAGCATTCCTATCAGTTTATTCTATTCAGAGTAGTGTTTAACTAGAGGAAAATATAGGAAATTTAGAGAAATTTCTTAAGAAAATTTCTTATATAAAGGATATTTCCCTGCAGAGATAGTTAATTTCTTTAAGAGAATATACTGCACGATATAAATGTAGCGAGAAATTAACATAATATATGCATATATTATTATATTCATACATATACTGGATCATAATAAAGAACTTATATTAAAAATACATAAAGAATATCAAAATATAAATATACGCTTTCGTAATATACAAAAAATATAAGAAAGATTCCCTATTAAAGTATTTTCTTCTTCCTACATTCGATTTAAATATTGATTTAGGATCGTTTAATCTCTAGGAAAAAACATAACAGAAAGACGTAATTAAAAACGTATAATTAATTAAATATTTAATTAAATAAACTGTTAAGAGATTTATTTTAAGTAATGAAACAAATATAACGCGTAAACGATAAAATATAATTATTATTCTAACAATAGATTTGAAGAGGAGTATGCATTATAAGCAATGATGTTTATCATTATTTTGATATGTAGTAATGTTGCTTAACTAGAGGAAACCAATAAACCTTGAACAATTGCCAGTCTTTATAGTTTCAATCAATAATAAGTTGATTGATTACATCGATAAAAATGATTTTATATGTTACTTCCTTAATTATATAAGTAAAAGATAAAATATGTTTTATATAAATAGTGTTTTAAATTTTCTTTTGAATTTAGTTAGATTTTGAAAGGAAAATTAAAACTTTTAGGTCGAAAAATTAATATTCTTTAAAATAAAAAAGTTTTTTGTATTATAACTTATATAAAATTCTATTTTTAAACATCATTCATTAAGTTAATCCATTATATATTATTATAAGATTAAAATAAGAAATACTTTCGTTATTATAGACGATTATATGTCATTATAAAGACGTAAAATAAGACATTTTTTTTTTATTTAAATAAATTAATATTGACAATTTTATATATTTTTATATTGTACTATGGTGTTTAACTGACGTTATATTATTAGGTATAGTGTTCGCTTCTGCTATTTTAGTATATTGATATTATTGTATTATAGTTACAGGGCTTGCTACAGTTGTTTCTAGTTGCAAAGATTATCTATTATTACGTTAGTAGGTTCAAACAGTGCCGGATTGTCCCCAAGGCATTGAGGCATATGCTTTAGGGTCTCGAGGAATCCCAAAATTAAAAATAAAAAGCATTTTTACTATGGTAATTGTATATCATCTGTTATAAATAATTCTATAGCTACGTTAAAAACTATTATTTATAGAATATATTATTACAGTTTTTAACTGTGTTTAAATAGTTAAATAAATTGACGTGTAACTTATAGTCAAAGAATTTGTTTTATTTATAATGAAAAGTTTTTAAACGTCACAATACTTAAAAGTTTAACTACAGTTAATTAGTTATAATTAGTTAAAGGTTAAAATGTAGTTAAATATTTTTAATTACGTTAATAGTAACAAAGTTAGCCTTGTTACATATTATATTATTAGTTACACTATTTGACTATTATTTCTGTTACTATTTACAGTTACTGTATATTACAACATATTATCAATAATAGTTATAAATGTTAATTACTTTTCAGAAGGGAGAAGAAAAGGAAAACCCTAATCTAGGAAAAACCTAACCTCAAAAATAGTTTTGTAAGTTACTAAGAAAGTCAATGATTAAATTTTCTTCATTCTGACTTTTTTATAATGCATTAGAAATGAATAATTAAAGTTAATAATCATTGATCAACATTAAAACCGCACCTTTTATAAAATATTAATTCGTATATTTGAGTTTTGGTATATTTAATTGCCCGTAAGGTATAATTTAAAAAGATTTTTCTCTGCAATAAATATTAATAATATATTAATTTAAATAATATTCA